>NW_026068050.1:1367907-1369807 GCF_014885135.2 Alexandromys fortis | reverse complement strand
TGTATGACTATATTAGAAACTACATTGTAATCAGTGAGTAGTAATACACTTTTCAAACAAGGATAGTTATAATGCTGATTGAATTATACAAGAAAGGAAAATCCAAACTTTAAAGTTGGAAATCAATTAATGATATACAAATTATAATTAACTAAAACTATTAGTAAAAACTTTATACTTATTAACTATTTTAAAATTATTTTTAAGTAACTTGAATTAAAACAAAAATTAAAATTCATAGATATTATTTAAGACAAATACCAAAAAATTTAGAAGCACATGAAAAAAATAAGCTCTCTCTTTTTTCCTTTTTTTTTTTTTTGACATAGGGTCTTATTGTATCTATGGCTGGTCTAGAACTCACTATGTAGATCAGGCTGGTCTTGTATTTCATGAGATCTGTCTACCTCTGCCTCCAGAGTGCTCAGATTAAAGGTATATGCCACCATACCTAGCTTCTAACACATGCAAAAGTAATTTTTGGAAAAGAACAACAATGAAAATCTCTGAACTAAGCATTATTATGCATGCCTGTATCTCAGCATTCAGAAACAAAAGAATCATTGTTAAGTTCACTGCAGTATGGTTCATGTGGTGAGCTCCAGTTCAGGTAAGGCTACCTAAACAAATAATACAAAAAAATCCTACTAAACCTAGGATCAACTCCGAAGCACTGCCTGTTGCCTCCACTCAGTCCAAGATGGCAGAGGCATGCATGTGCATCGCCTTTGAGAGCCAAATTCGCTGTGGACCAGATCCAGGGTTGGGTCAGAGCAGGTCTGTGTTGGCAGTAAGCAAGTTGTAGCACTCTGTTCAAAAATCCCATTTAAATGCTCTGTAGCCAGACCTCCTGAAAGAGTCAGAGTTTTTCGTGCAACTAGCCAAAACCAGGAAACCTTCTAAAAAGTAGCCATGCAGTTGTTGCTGCTACTACTGAGTCAGAAAGCCTTCTCTTAAAAGAATCATGTCTCTGCTTGCTTCTAGCAAACAGAGCCCACCGGATAAAATGCTGCTACCAAGAAGTCATGCTTAACTCTGTTCTTTTGTGTCTAGAATTCCTTTCCAAGCTTTCTCAGGTTTTACATGGATGTAGTCAGCCCCACACTGGTGTGCCAATTTGTAGTCGGAGACTGCTTGTTTGTTCCTGGGTGCCCAGATTTGAAATAACCACACACAGAAACTATATTATTTAAATCACTGTTTGGTCAATCACTTAGGTGTATTGCTAGCTAGCTCTTATATCTTAAATTAACCTATTTCTATTATTTTATATTTTACCATGAGGCTGATGGCCTACCAGCAAGGTTCCAACTGGCAGCTCAAATATTTTTCCTCTGGTGGCTACATGGCTTCTCTCTGACTTTGCCTACTCTGTCTCTCTATCTCTTTCAGTCTGGCTTTACTCTGTACCCTTTCCCTTCCATATTTTTTTCACACTAGATTCCACAAAAGAAACATTTAAAACAAAGAGCTTTAGTTTCATTAACTTTACCACCAGTACCATTGTTTAATCCTTCATGGCTGAATAAAACTCTCCATTGTTTATAACATAGTTTTGGGGTTTTTTTTTGTATATTACAGTTTTAAAGATGTCAGTTGAGTTGATGCTAAGTGATGCCACACCACAGTTATGAGGAACTGCACCATGACAAGGGTGAGGATAGAGCAATCCTCCAAACAACTTGACTGGTATAGGTAATCATGTCAAATGTCTATCTTAGTTCTCTGAGAAACCTTCATAATGAGTTTCAAATTGGCTAGACTCATTTACTTCCCATATACATTGAATAAGTGTTTCTTTTTCCTACATATTATTTTTTTATTTTTACTTTTTTGGTGACAGCCACTCCAACAAGGAAACAATCTCAGTATAATTTTGCCAATACAAAATAGAAGAAGA
>NW_026068050.1:1348922-1367809 GCF_014885135.2 Alexandromys fortis | reverse complement strand
TATGTCAGGTGTACTTTTCCATGTTGAAAAGCATCTGCTCAGGTCTACTGTCCATTTTTGTTGATTGGATTATTTGGTCTTCTAGAAATAAATCCCATCAAATACAAAGTTGGTAACGAATTTCTTATATTTTGTAGGCTATCTTTATTGTTTCCTTTGCAAAAGTTTTCCTTTTAATTTCAAGAAATCTCATTTTTCAATTCTTGATCTTATTCTCTGAGATAGTGAAATTCTATTTGGACAATCATTGCCTCTCCTATTATCTAGAAGGGATTCCCAATATTTTCTTATAGCAATTTCAAATTTCTGTCATTGTGTTAAAGTAAGATTTTGAATTTTGGTTTCCTCCACACATTTTTAATTGATTTTTTTACTGGGGTAGGAGGGGTAGGAATCTAGGATTAGTCTTTACATCTAAATAGCCTATTTTCCTAGCACTTTGAGCTAGATAGACTTTCTTGCCTATGTCTTTTTTGGGTATCTTAGAGAAGAAAGAATAGTTCTTTAGGCTTACTTCTGGATCAACAATGCTATTCAATAGTCTATATGTGTGTTTTTATTCCTAGACCATGGTGGTTTTGTTAATATATAGTATGAAAGCAGGTGTTGTGATACATCCAACAGGTTTTATAGTCCAGGATTTATATCGCTATTCAAGGTCTTTGTTGTTTCCATATGAAATTTAGAATGTTGTTCTACTTCTGTGGTATTTTTGACTGAGATTTGTATACTGATTTAGTAACATGGCAATTTTAACAACAGTATGTCAAACCATGAACAAGAGAGATGTCTGCATATTCCAGTGTCTTCTTCAGTCTCATTTTTCAGTGCCTGATAGTTTCTTCTATGGAGGTCTTTAATGTCTGGTTAAGTTTATGACTAGGTGTTTAATATTTTAAAGATTACTGTGAGTTAGTTATTGGTATATAGAAAAGTTACCAATCTGTAAGCTCATTTTGTGTCCTTCAAGTATTTAGAACATCTAAGAATTTTCTGGTACTATTTTTAGGGGCTTCCAATGATAGGATTATATCATTTGCAAACAGGGGAATTTGGTTTCTTTTTTGTATCCCTCTTATTTATTTTTCATACCTTTTTATTAATAGCTAAGAATTTCTCCTGATCTTCTCTTGCCCCCTACATCTTCAGAAAGAGAAGTGATAGTGGATGCTGACTGAAGAGAAAATGTTTTATTTTCACCATGAGTACAACTTCAGCTACAGGTCTGCCACACAGAATCTTTAAAGTATTGAGGTATTATCCTACTCCTTGTTTCTTGAGGGTCTTTATCAAGACAGAAAGTTGGATTTTGTCAAAAGCTTTTTCTCCATCTTTTAACAAGATAACTGACTATTGTCCATTATTATTATTATATTTATATTATATTATGTTTATCATGCCACATATGTTGAACCATCCTTAAATTACTCTAAGGAATTCAAGTTGATTTGGTATGGGACAATGGTCTGTATTCTGTCAATTATATTTTAAATAAACGCTAATTGGCCAGTAGCCAGGCAGGAATTATAGGCAGGGCAACCAGCCAGGAAGTGGAGGTGGGTCAATGAGAATAGGAGAATTCGGAAAGAGGAAAGCTTTGTCTGCACTCAGCTACAGAGCAAGCAAGATGTAACTGCTTCACCCAAAAAAATACCAAGCCACGTGGCTCACATGGACAAGAATAATGGGCTTAATATAAGTTATAAGAGTTAAAAGAAGCTAAGGGGCTAATCAGTTTATATGATTCTTTGGGACTTAATGACTAGGGGAACTGGGCAGGATAGAAAACTCAGTCAATACTGATCATGATCTATGATTTTTAATGTGTTAATAAACTTGGTTTATAAGTACTTTTTGGAAGAATTTTACATCTGTGCATATTAATTAAATTTGTTGATGTTTTTATTCTGAGTTATTGTATCTTTATCTAAGTCTGGAATTGCTCCTTCATTATTTCATGGAATAGTATGAGAAGATATGGTGCTAGTTCACCTTTGAAGATCCTGTAAAATTCAGCATCTAACCTATATAGTCCTCAGTTTTTCTCTGTTTGGAAAATTATGTTATTATAATTTCAATTATTTTGCTACAGAGACTTCAGGACATCCGTGTTTTTGAGCAGCAAATCAGTTTAGTAATGAGGTGAATGCTGATCTTGGTACTGCTCACTCTTATCTTTGTCTCTTCAGTCATTATACAGCCTGAAGATCTCTCTTTTCTCATTCTGCTCACTAAATTTTCTGGTTTCAATCTGGTCTAGATTATTAGTTCACAGCTGAAATTACAATATACATTTTTGAGGCTCTTGGTTTGTTTCTTTTGTCTCAGTATCTACTCCCTGCAGCTTGGGTAGCTGCAAGTACTAAATAATCTTTCTCTCCCTCAGTTTCTCTTTCTGAAATTTTCTGTTTTTAAAATATACTTGTGACTGTTTGCTACAGAAATGGGAGTGACTTTCCATTATCACCCACAGCCTGAACAGCTTCCCAGCTGTTTTCACTCTATTCTACAGAGTGACTAGCATTAGTGATTGGCACTCCACTGGTACACTATATTCCTCCATCTGAATCACCAACACATATTTCATTCCCAGGGTGTAGTATTCTCCTGTCAATCTTCAGGCATCAGATCATCAAGAGGAAACAGTGGGTGCAGCAGAGGTACGTGGACCTACTACACAAAGGAGATGGACCTGGAGACAAATTACAATTTCGTCTTTAAAAAGCACCAGCTGATGGATTCTCTCCTCCCTCCAATGAGAATTTGTTTCAGTTTCCACTGAAAACTACTTCTTCCGATTCCAAGAATTTATTTTTTTTTTCTGTTTAAGCTCACTATTCTTCTTTATAGTGTCTGAAGGTAGGAGTACAGAGAACTCAGTTTAGCCCTTCTTTTCCCATGTTCATCTGGTACTATTAGTTCCCTTCTAGCCTTTTTTGCTGCACCCCACAGATTCAGACTGCATTATTTAAGTTTCCATTCATTTCAAAATAATTAAAAATTTCTTCTTAGACATCACAGCTGAGCCATGTGTTATTTCATCTCCTTATTTTATCTGCAAGCATTTGTGAATTTTTCAATTACCTTTAGGATGCCTTTTTTGGGACATTTTCATTATATTGGGAGCAGACACTGCATCATTTCTGCTCTTTTTAACTTGTGTTTTTATATCATATTCTAATAAAATCATTTTCAAGAATCTGTTTGAAGCCATTTGTAAATTTGTTTTATTAACAAGACTAAGAACCCTAAAGGGAATCCCAATTTCCTCAGCAACAATATGATTGTTCAGAAACAATTCTTTTACTTGGAGGCAGAAACCAAGGAGAAACTTAAATAAAATATGGGATAAAATACTTACTTTGCTTTATAAGGTGAATCGGAGCCAGAATTTTTGGTTTCCACTAAACTCTCATATTCTTTAGCCCTAAAGAGAAAAGGCGATTTACCATTATTAGTTATTTCATAGCCAATTATATAATTATATAATAATCCTTTTGTTCCTTTCTCAGTGCAGTATCATGCTGTTAATGTGACAAATTGGTTCATTTTTAAAATCCCTTCCTCAAATGACATCAATGCTATCCTGAGAGAATAAAAACACACATTCCCCAGAAGATACAGATCTGATTCAATAAGAACACTTCCGAGTAAAGAATCATGGCGATTAAATCTGAAAGACTATATGAATACAACAGAAGAGTTGAGGTGGCTAACTTTCTATGTACCGTAAGAAATACATAGTCTATTGTGAAGGGTGATGTTTCTCTGCTTGCTTGCTTTCTTAACCCATTTATCATATGTATAAAGGAGAGCTACTGAATTTTTTTTTAGATAGTCTTGTATCCTATCATATTACTAAAGGTGCTTACAAGTTGTAGAAGTTCCCTAGTAGAATAACTGGGGTCACTTATGTATACTATTATATTATCACCAAATAGTGACAGTTTATCTTCTTCTTTTCCAATTTGTATCCCCTTGATCTCCTTTTGTTTTCTTATTGCTCTAGCTAGAACTTCAAGTATTATATTGAATAGATATGAAAAGAGTAGACAGCCTTGTCTTGTTCCTGATTTCAGTGGAATCATTTTGAGTTTCTCTCCATTTAGTTTGATGTTGGCTGCTGGCTTGCTGTATATATCTCAGGTATAACTCTAACCAAACAAGTGGAAGACCTGTATGAAAAGAATGTTAAATCTTTGAAGAAACAAATTGAAAAAGACACCAGAAAATGAAAAGATCTCCCATTTTCTTGGGTAGGTAGAATTAACACAGTAAGAATGGAAATCTTACTGAAAGCAATCTACAGATTGAATGCAATGCCCATCAAAATCACAGTAAAATTTTCCACAGACCTCGAAAGAACAGTTTCCAACTTCATATGGAAAAGCAAAAAACCTATGATAGCCAAAACAATCCTGTACAATAAAGAAATTCCCGGAGGCATAACCATCCCTGACTTCAAACTCTATTATAGAGCTACAGCAATGAAAACAGCCTGGTATTGGCATAAAAACAGACAGGAGGACCAATGTATCTGAATCGAAGACCCAGATATCAATCCACATAACTACGAACACATGACTTTTGACAAAGAAACCAAAAATATAAAATGATAAAAGAAATTATATTCAAAAAATGGTGCTGCATCACTAGGTATCAACATGTAGAAGTGTTGTAGGGAGGCTGCTTGTTCATTTCCCAGTTGCCAAGACTCCCAAAATAACCACAAAAAAACTATATTAATTAAATCACTGCTTGGTCCATTAGCTCTAGCTTCTTATTGGCTAACTCTTACATCCTAATTTAACCCATTTCTGGTGTGGGACAATTCTTTATTTTGTCAATTATGTTTTAAATAAATGCTGATTGGCCAGTAGCCAGGCAGGAAGTATAGGCAGGACAACTAGACAGGAAGTAGAGGCAGGGCAATGAAAACAGGAGAATTCTGGGAAGGAGGAAGCTCTCTATGGAGTTGTGAGCCCGCCATAGAAGAAGCAAGATGTGAATGCCTTGCTGAAAAAAGGTACCAAGCCATGTGGCTAACAGATATAAGTTTTAAGAGTTAATAAGAAGCCTGAGCTAATGGGCCAATCAGTTTATGATTAACGTAGACCTCTGTGTGATTTCTTTGGGACTTAACGACTGTGGGAACTGGGCAGGACAGAAACCCTCAACAACAAATGGCACCCAC
Organism: Alexandromys fortis; assembly: GCF_014885135.2. Taxonomy (NCBI): domain Eukaryota; kingdom Metazoa; phylum Chordata; class Mammalia; order Rodentia; family Cricetidae; genus Alexandromys; species Alexandromys fortis. The sequence continues at coordinate 1,362,615 of NW_026068050.1, read as the reverse complement.
GTGGACAAATGCATCCACATAAATTACTTGGGAAGTAATTCTAGATGAAAAGAATAGATTTAAGCATGGCTTATTGATAGTAGCATTTTCTCAGGTGGCCTCTGCTTGCTAGAGGCAAGTGCTCACATTTAAGAGAGGCTTCCTGACTCAGCTTTAGCTGCAAAACCTTGCAGCTCTTTTAAGATGTCCTGCCAAGAAACACTTACACAGTGTTGATGAAAAGCTGACCGCATGCTTTTTGGTTTTCAGCAGTACCGAAATAAATAAATAAAAAGCCATGCCATTTTAAAATGGTGGCTTTCTGCACCATCCTGCCAGCAGAAACTCTGAATCTTTCAGGCAGGAGTTCCTGCTACAGAGTATTTGAGTGTGGTTTGTGATCAGACTTATGCAGTTTGCTTGCTGGCAGGGACCTTGAAACGCCATAGAGTTGTAGCAATAAACATGGCTACAGCCGGTACCTCCAACACAAGGCTAGAAACTTAGAAAGCTAAGGAATAGGCTGGATCCAGCCGTCAAAGCCATAGCTTTAATCCTACCCATATTGCTTAGCAAATTAAAAACTCATGTGGTCAGAAAAAGAGAGATATACAGTAAAGAGAGATTCAAAGATGAAGAAAACCTCTAAATGTTTTATAGTATGTTAAAAATATATGCAAGCTTGGGAGAGTAAGGAAAAAGGTTGAAGTCCTTAAAATAAAAAGAAGAAAGAGAGGTAGTTGGGTATGTTGGACTACACCTTTAATCCCAACACTTGGGAGGCAGACATAGAGGGACCTCTGTGAGTTCAAGGTGTGGTAGCACACACCTTTAACCCCAGCACTTGGGAAGTAGAGTCAGGTGGATCTCTGTGAGTTCAAAGACAGCCTGGTCTAAAGAGGGAGTTCCAGGACAGACAAAGACATACAGAGAACATGTCTCAAAGTAAAAGTAAAAATAAAAGAAATAGAGGTTAAAATAAAGCCACGTAAAGATGAAAAATACACAGAGAATCTTGATACTATATGTTATTATGCTCTCTTTGAATTGTTTGAATGCTGAGGAAGGAGCAACAGCTGCTAAAAGATATTTGCTTATAAATGCTTCAAAATTGAAGTCAAAAGGTACGTTACTTTGGAGAAGAGATTTTGCTTTTGTTTCCACAGGAAATAAGAGGCTGTGGATTCATTCTGAGTTAAGAAAAATCAGGTTTGATCAAGGAAGATCACCTGAGAAATCTCTGGTAGGAATAGACAGTCCAGATGTCAGAGTTCTACATTCAGAACAGATTCAAGACTGCTGCCTGAGATGATCAAAACTCACAGGATACTCCAGTCAGGACTTAATCATAATTCTAAATTTTCTTTAGGTCCCCATAAGATTATCAGCACCCCCAACCAGCAGGAAGTAGACTGGAAAACTATACCTACATTTCCAAAAAATGGACTATGGATTTTTTCCTTTGTTTAAAAAAAGAGAGAGAGAGAAGTGGTGTGGGACAATTCTGTATTCCATCAATTATGTTTTAAATAAATATTGATTGGCCAGTAGCCAGGCAGGAAGTATAGGTGGGACAACCAGACAGGAAGTAGAGGCAAGCTATGAGAACAGGAGAATTCTGGGAAGGAGGAAGTGCTCTCTGAAGTTGTGAGCCCACCATAGAAGACGCAAGATGTGACTGCCTCGCTGAAAAAAGGTACTTTGCCATATGGCTAACATATACTACAAAAATGGGCTAATATAAGTTATAAGAGTTAATAAGAAGCCTGAGCTAATGGGCAATCAGTTTATGATTAATGTAGACCTCTGTGTGATTTCTTTGGGACTTAACAACTGCGGGAACCAGGCTATATTATGCCTTGCTATTGGCCAAAGTATCAACCAATGAGAGTAACATATAGTCATAGCATACCAAACGGTTATCCCACAGCACTTGTACAACTCATAAGCATGTTGTCATAGTCTCTATGAATTCATATGTTTATCATCCCTGTTGTGTCTAAAAAGATACTGCTTCCTTGGAGTTGTCAAGCACCTCTGACTCTTATCTTCCAGCCTCTTCTTCCACATAGACCCCTTAGCCATTTTAGTCTGAAGGACTCCCTGGAGAGTTTCCCAAAGGTAAGCAAACTCAATATTTATATGTAAGATAGTATTTCTCTTCCATTTATGAAAGTCAGTTTGCCAGACAGAATTCTTGACTACAGATAAAAACAAAATAAAAATACCCCCAAAAAACACAACACACAAATGAATACAAAATTATCATATACTTTTATGATCTTTATATCCACTCCTCCTTGCTCAAGCCTGTTAATATGTTGAAATGAGATAACAGTAATAAACATATTTTTCTTTAATATTGAAAAGTGTCAACAGTTTGGATTATGAATGTCCCACAGAGGTCATATTCCTATAGTCACATGCACCGGCCTAAGCACTCTTGGGAATTAATGGAGTTTATAGGACATGCTGTCTAGTGGAAGGCAGTTAGGTCATTAGGGCTGTGTTATAGAGGGGGATATTGGGACACTAGCATCTTCTCTTCCTCTCTTCCTAACTTCTGGCCACCAAGAGATCACTAGGCTTCTGTATATATTACACTTCTACAGTCCTAAAATAACAGGGCCAATGTGTGAAACAAACTAAAATCTTTGAAACTAGAATTAAGTTCAGGTATTTCTTACAGTGACAGAAAACAAAATAATATGGAAGAGAATGCCCCCAGTAATTCATCACTATGTATTATATGCCCTCTAAGCTTTTGGTCGGTAACTCTACTGATTTTTGAAAATTTTATTCTATCTTGCCAAGAATTTTCTTTTAGTTTTATGGTACATTATACTAAATTTTATACATTGCTCTATCTTTGAATTGAAAGTGAAAAAGTCATTGTTTTGATGTAAAGTTCTTTAAATACACTGGCAAATATGGCCTGATAGCATTTTCTTTTAGCTATGACATCAATGTCCACAAAAGACATCAGTGATTAGTTATAGTGTCTTTGCCTGGCTTTTGGTGTGAGAGTAATATTGGTTAAAATTGGTTAAAAAGTGCTCTTCATTTTTTTTTTGAGAAAGTTTGGGATGGGTTTTGAATGGTTGTGTCCTCCTCTGTCTTTTGTTAAGTTTGAGGATAAGGCATTAGGGAATATCTTTGAGTTCATCTTTTGTAGAGTGTATTGAGCTTCTTGAATATTATACTCACATCTTCCATAAAGTGTGTGATAGTTACAACAATTACTTCTTCAAATATTCTATGCCTGATTTTCAGTTTCTTTTCTTGCTAAACTTGCAGAATGTATACATTTGCTACACGGCCACGTTTGCTTTGCATACTGCTAGATTTTCTTCATTCTTACTTCTTACTCAACAAATTCTGTACTTTTTATTATGTTGTTTGCAACTTCAGCCTGCTCACTCATAATTCTGAATTTCTTCAGTGAAGTAGGTTTTTTTTTTTGTTTGTTTGTTTTGTGTTGTTTGTTTTCCTCATTCTGTAGGCTGCTGTTTTGTCTTGTTGGTCATGTCCATTGCTTTTTGTTTTCCTATCTTGGCTTGTTTCTGTCAGCTTATTCCCCTTTTGGCTTTCTAAGTCTCTACCCATACTCTCATTCTATTCAGTCACAACACTCATGACCTCACATTATCTTGTAATTCTTCAAACTTTTAAGACAGTTGTTTTAATTTTTTCCCCTAATATTAGACAAATCATCATATGTTTGACAGGAATTCCTTTTATGGGTGGAATTTCCATTTGATTTTCTTTGTTTCCTTGTATACCCTGTGCTTTGTTGTTGAAAACTAGATGTTTAAATCTAATAGTATGAAAATTCAGTAAGTCAGATTTTATACATGCATAAGGTTTATTGTTTTGACAGTATTTGTTTTAGATATGTTTTTGTACAATCTCTGTACCATGATTGGTGTGACTTAAGATCTTTTGAAGTCTTGCTTGAACCTGAGCATTTCCTTAGCAAGTGCAGTCACTTTCTGATTATATATGCATTACTGATACTGTGTGTGTGTGTGTGTGTGTGTGTGTGTGTGTGTGTGTATACTGATGTATTTTGGAGGACCAAGTCTTTCATGTCTAGCTCTCTAGAAGGATAAAGTGTATGGAGAAAGAAAGTGCTTGAGGCTACTTGTAAATAAATCCATGATCATATACTTTAGGCAGAGTAAAAAAGGCTTTCAGCAGATGGCAGGCAATGTGCTGTAGTGACTGCACCCTTTGTTCCTACCTGTCTGATCACTCAGTAATCAGAACAGAGGACTTTACTGGAGAATGTTATTTTTGCTCACCCTGGAATCTTCAAACTATTTACAAACTACTAGAATGTGTATATGGCTGCCTACTATTGATTAAGAGTTAATCTTGGTTAAGTGCTAGTGTATTAAGTTCAAATTGAGAGAAATTAACCCACTTCATTCTCTAAATCTTTCTCCTGGACGTTGAAGATGTCAATGAATTCCAGAGTCTCAAAATAGCTAAATCACAGAGACTATGTATGCCAACAAACACGATGGCAAGTAGAGACAGAGTCCCACCTTCTTCACCTCTTGTTTTTCTTTTCAGCAATTTTTAGAATTTCCATTTTTATACTTAATTATCCATCTGTCTCATATTATGCCTGTTTTTTCCATTAAGAATTCAGTTACTAGATATGGTTATTTTAATTTCCCAGTATGATGTTATCATTTCAAGCCTCTACTATTCCTCAGTCTGATTCTAATGCTTTCTCTCTCCAGTGTCTTTGTCCTTTCCTTTGCCTAGTTTTTCTAAATTGTCACACATGATGAATTACATTTAAAAAAACCCTATTATTAGTCAGGCTTTAATAATTTAGTAGCAAAATGCGGACATAGAGGAAGCCTTCTTCAGTCCTATCATTATATCTCGGGTTACTGGTGAGCCCATGCCTGTGAACTGCAAACAGATGGTGTCTCCGAGCTTTTCCACCCTTGCTTAAGAGGAACATGACTAATATAGTGGGTGGAGCTGAGCACTTCTCTTCTGCCACATGCAAAGCTGCATGGAGCTATATTGGATACTTTTACTCTTTTTCCAAGGGAATCCTCCAGCCAGTTAAACTTGAGTGTTTTCCTTATTTTCATATCAGTCGGTGTGATAAAACCTCAGCAAGGTTAGGCCCTAATTACATACAATCTCCTCACAGCAGAACTTAAAAACAGAGGGCTGTGTCACATTTTAAAAAGGAATTCCATTTCCTTCTTCTTGCTAGAAGCAGAAGGGTAATTTTCTCTAATATTCATTGTGAGAAAACAGTCACATTGTAAAAGGTAACCTCAAAAACAGTATAAATGCCACCACAATGGGGGTTCTGCTCAGAATTTCTAACTCTATGGCTTTCTACATGCAATCTTCAGGGATTCATAAGTTATATTTCCCACAGAAGCTTTTGCTCATGAATTTCTGCTGTCATTGTTGCAATCATCTATGTCTGTCTCTCTGTCCGATTAGAGGATAGAGGTCGGTCATGATGTGTTATAGATATGAGTTACTGAATTTGTTCAACTTTTGACCCGTAGGGATGGAATGACAACCTCTTATGCAGCAGAATAAAATCCTGAATTTTTCGATTTCTTTTTTGTTTTTTAATTAAAAACCTATCTTTTTTCATTTTACATACCAATCCCAGTTCCCACTCTCCCCTCTCCTCCTCCCATTCCCTCTACCTTCCTCCCCACCCCATCCACTCCTCAGAGAGGGTAAAACACATTGCTTTGAGGAAGGACCAAGGCCTATTATATCTAGGCTAAGAAAGATATCCCTCCAAAGAGAATGGGTTCCAAAAAGTCAGGACAAGCAGTATAAAGCCCAGATACTTTTAAGTAGTTTTGTGCTAAAATTCAACAAGTCTGGTGAAATAGATTATCAAACTGAAAAGTACAAATCACCAAAACTTTACTTCATTGGTAAAATTATGTGTGCACAATTAAGATAAGCAAAATTCAGTCTTATAAAACACTATAGAAACATACACACACTTTAGATTCTAAAAATTCAACCCTATGCAAACACAGGAGATAAGGAGAACTCATTGACTGTGGTTAGTACTGTCTTGATAGTAAAAATATACCAGAAAACTGTAAGATATATGAACATAAACAAAATGAGTCCTCTTTAAACTACAAGAAAATGGATCTGAACAATATATACAAAAGAAGTTGCATTATAATGGTTTAGACTAGTAATAAAAGAACAAATTGTACACTGAAAATGGGTGAATTGTATAAAATGTGAATTATATCTAAATAAAACTGCTATGAACAATACATGATTATACAGTTATTAAGAAGCTTATATATAATACAAAGTACATAGTGACATAATTTTAAAAGAATGTATCCAGAGACTCAAAGAAGCTGGTAAAGTAAAAAGGGACCAAGCGGGTAGAGGGAGAGCTCTATGTAAGGAATGGCAGGTACCCTGAAGGGGTAACTGGGAAAAGTGAAGAGGTTTGAACTGCAAAGTGGTAAAGGTATTATAAGGGTAGGAAAATGATTAATAACACCAAGGATATTTGAAAACTCATAAGGAAATCATATTGTTGTATGTTTACCTAATATTGCAAATAATGCATACATGCATGTACATACATAAACATAAAGTTTGAAGAAGTCACTCCACCTGGGGTGATAATACTTTATCCATGATCCTTGAAATATGAAAGAAAACTCCTAGCACCACTCAGCAGAAACATCTTCTACGGTTGCTGGTCAGGAGATCTAAAGACAATATAGATAATTGCCTTTTCCCTCGGCCACCTCCCAGAATTTGAAGGTAAAGCCCTCTTGTTGAAGAAACAGGACTTGACAGGAACTGAGCTAGAACTGATCAGGAAGCCTCATCCTTGAGGACTAGCTCTCACCTACCAGAAGGTGCTATGCAAGTGCCAAGGGAGAAGGAGAAGCAGTACTCCTATCCATCTATAAAGCCTAAGAGACAACAACAGCAAGGACTGGACCTACATGTTATTTATAACGGTGTAATAGTGGAACTTTTATCCTAGAGGTAACCAACATATGTCTAATTGGACTTAAGACACACTCTACAGGATGAAATACATGCCTGGTGCTGTAAACCTAGCTAGAGAGGATACAGGCCACAATAGGAGAATCTATTACTGCCAGTTTCCTAGCCCAATACAAGCTCTGGTTTCTAAATAACTATTCTTATACTCACAGGTAAGTGTAGCTCTCACTCCTCAAAGATGCTTTTTGCAAGAAATGAAAACTATTAACAGATACACAGCTGCTCAAAATACAGAGAATAATAATTGTGGGATGCCTCATCCCCACTGATATGATTACAATACAACCCCTAAAACTAAGGCTCAGAAAAAGTTACAGAAGAGGAAGCAGAAAAATTTTGAGAGTCAGAGGCCCAAGTCACCTTTTGTTGATAGACTGCGCTACCTATATATGACAGACAAAATACTCTCATGAACTGTTAACAATATGGTTACGTGATGAAGACTAATATGGCAATGGCTGACATGCCAATGTAGATGGGAAATTCTAGGTCCCACCCCTAGATGTAGAGATGCAAGGTTTCAATGGCAGTTGAAATGGCAGAATCAGTTGCCTCCAGGGATGGGCTCTGACATGTGTTGTCCAATCCCACATGGTTAGCCCTGAACACAAGCATACACAAGGCTAAATGGACTCAGTAGGTTATAGATATTGTGTGCATGTGTTCATGTGAGTGTGTGTGTATGTGTCTATGCTAGTGTTCTTTTGTTGTGAAAAGTAACCAAGGCTACTTATAAAGCAAGCATTTAACTGGGGACTTTGTTACAGTTTCATAGGATTAGTCTATGATCACCATGGCAGGAAGCATAGCAGCAGGCTTGGGAGAAGTTGGAAGGGGAGAGTGATATAAGCAGGGAGGGTACAAGTGATATAAACTGACACTTTACTCAATGACTTTCTATAAAGCTATGACAATCAAGATAATTTAAAGATAGACAAATATACAAACGGAACAGAATAGAACTGAAAATCCAGCTCTACAATTAAAGGGTTGATTAATAATTTTATGAAATTATCAAAACAGAAAACCAGAGATAGAATAGCACAGGAAGTCTAGAATAGACTCATCCAGAAAAACATGTCAGCCTTAAAAAAATCATCAAGACGCTAAAATAAAATAATGAAGAAAAATATTTTCAAAGCATAGTGCTAGGATAACTATCTATGTGAAAAAATATACCAGAATCTGAATTTTCTATCACTACCATTAGTTATCTGAGATGAGCCATAAACCTAGATGAAAAATCTAAAATTAATAAGGCTCATACTAAAAAAAATATGGTGCTTTTTTAGAAGCTTTTCTCAGAAAATACCTCTTAGACATATTTAGAAGCATTAGATATAAAAGAAAAAAGTTAATGAAATAGACATTATTAAAATTAAAATCTTTCAGTCTGGGTATAGTGGTACGCATTTGAAAACCCAGAACTTAAGTGGTAGAGGTAGAAAAATCAGGAGTTCAGAAGTTCAAGGCCAGATGGATTTGCTTGTTGAAAGTTAGCACATATAGGATTCTGAGGAAACAGTTCAGTATGTAAAGTGTTTCTCATGAAGTCATGAGGCCCTCGACTTGATCCTCACAAGCTATATATAAAAGTCAGGCATGATGGTGCATATTTGTATTCCCAGAGCTGGGTAAGAAAAGACCAAAAGATCCCCAGGGCCAGTTAGCCAGCCATCTTGTCTAAGTGGTTAGTTCCAAGACAGTCAGAGACTTTATCTAAAAATCAAAGTGGACAGTGCCTGAGGAACAGCACATGAAGTTATCTCTGGCTGGCACACACATGGCAGGCATGTCTACATACATATCCACATGCACACAGATACTCAAAAGTATCAAATAAAAATATATATACACATATGTTCCATATTAAGAGAAAAAATGGGGGAGGGTGGTTCTGAGACAAGGTTTCTCTATATAACAGTCCTGGCTGTCCTGGAACTCACTCTGTAGATCAGGTTGAACTCAAACTCACAGAGATCTGTTTGCCTCTGCCTCCTGAGTGCTGGGATTAAAGGTGTGCACCACCAATACCCAGTGAGAAAAAAAAATCTTGAATTCACGTATCTGCCAAAGAATGTATAGCCAGAATGTATAAACACAACTAAAAAAATAAAATGATAGGTCACTATTCAAAATGGGGAGAAATATGAAACACATGCTTCATAAAGAAAGCTACTAATAGGTTAAAAAGCACATAAAAAGATCCTCAATAACAATGAATAGTCGCAGTGAACTGCTATTAGAAGATCAGTAGGACACATATCCATTATAATTAGGCTACAAACATAAAACTGCACCAGTTAATGTTGAAAAATTGTGGGGCAATTGGAACCTCCATAGATTGGTGTTGCAAGAATAAATTAGAACAACCACGATGCGGGACTTTGGCAATTACATTTCTCGTTATTTACCCAAAAGAAATGAAAATATTAGGCTTGACCAAAGAGTAAGTTGGCATGAACTTTATTAAAAATGTCTAAACTACAAACTCAATTATGTCTATTGAAAGAGAACTGGACAAATATTATGATACTATCCTATAATCCATATGTTCAATAGTGAAAGGAAGCAAATTGTATTGATCAAAAATACAGATATATCTAGAAAAAATTATTCAGCAAGAGACAGCAGCAAAAGAGCATGATTTTGAATAGAAGAATTTATAGAGCAACAAGGTAGTTCATAATTACAGAAAGCCTGTAAGTTATCAGAAGCCACAGAAGTATACAGAAGGTGATAACTAGTGTTCAACAGGCCAACCTATCAGATGAGTGATTCTCTGATGGCGAGCCCCACTTGGAAAAGCCATGGGCTCACTGGCTGCTGATAACTGTTTGTCTCTGTCTATAATTTCTCTCACAAGTCACTTTATTTCTTCCCTAAAATAGTTTTGGGTGTTTCCCCACTGCTTGTGTGTTTAACATGGGAAAATATCACATCTAACTGAGCACACATATATCTGTGGATGGTCAGGAAGATGACTTCTCATTAATCTGTATGATTCTGATATATAGAAATATACTAAGATATGTTTTATAACTAGATCTATTGTCCCATGAGGACTATGAGGCACTTAAAAACCTGTTTTGTTCCTTTTTCTCAGACTAACTGCACACAATTAGCTCACTTTCACCTCAGAGCAAGTTCAAACTAGACTAAAAGGTTTTGTAAATGCATCATAAGTTTAAAACTTTACAGCTATGCACAAGTTCAAGGGCTGCAAGTGGCTAACCAAGGTTATTAACATAAGCCTAAAAATTCATGACAATTCTTCATTTGCCAAGTCTAGCTAACAAAAGAACTATGTCTCATAGCCTATCTCTCTGGGTACCATGTCCCTGATCTCCAGAAACCTTGAAACTTTGCATTGCCATGGTAAAGGGCTCTGCCCTTATCACTGATCCAAAGGAATGTGCTTTTCACCAATGAGATGGAACTCTTGTAATTTTTTTTATTATTGCTTCAAGCATTCTGTAAAAAATGTATTTAAACTAGGTGAACAGAGAAGTAGAAAAAACTGAAATAGAGAATTAGAAAAAGATTTAGAACTACAGAACTGGAACTAAAGAATTAGAGCTAAGAAATTATAGACAATTAGGATAAAAGAATTACACTGTTGAAGTATTTATTGCCTGTATATATTATATATAGTCATTTTACTTATTGTATATAGTTTTCTTATTATAGTTTTAGCCCTTTTCTTTATTTCAGACAAAAAGGGAAAATATAGTGGCATTTCAATTGTATTTTAATAAATAAAGCTTGATTTATTTTATGAAATTTTTTAAATTTTATTTTAATACATAAAGAATTGGAGCTAAGAAATTATAGATAATTAGGACAAGAGAGGCAGAAGAATAAAGAACATGACTCGAAAAGCACATGTGAATTTATTCCATAGCCCCGCGGATAAGAAATTTTCTAAGTTTCTTTTGCTATGCTCTGGCTTCTGACCTAAACTCTGGGAGGTAGTTTTATGACCTGGACTCACAAGCTACCAAAAGTAAGTGATTGCCAAAGGCCAAAGTAGTAAGAAAATGAGTACAAGGACATACAAAAGAGTATGGTAGGGCCCACCTATAATCCCAGCACTCTGGAAAGCAGAGGCAGGAGGACTGTTGAATGTTCAGGGTCAGACAGAGCCACACAGAGAGATACTGTCTTAAGATGATGATGATGAGGATGATGAAGCAGCTGTGGACAACTCAGGGTTGTATTGGTTTGTCATGTGTAAGACTTTGGTTTCAATATCCACTGAGAAAGGGAAGGAAAGGAATAGGAGAGGGAAGAAAAAAGAGAAGAAAAGGGAAAGGAAATGGGAGATAAAGGAAGGTAGGGAAAGAAAATGGGGAAGGGGAATGAAAGGATAGGAAGAGAAAGAAGATAGAGAAGAGGAGGAAGAGAAAAAAGAAGGGAAATAGGGGAGTAGGGGAAAGAAGGGAAACGCAGGGGAAAAAGTGTTGCGGGAGGTCCTTCCGCTCCTCCAGCCAATAGCCGCTGAGATACCAGCCCATTGGGGCGTGGTCTCTCTCCCTTTTAAAAAGTGGCTACTTCCCTTCTCGCTCTCTTGCTTCCTGCTCCGGTTCTGGCGACTAGACTTCTTCCTGATTGTGCAGAGGGCTGTTGTCTGGGACGGTGATCTGTAAGTTTTTTCCCCTTTAAATAAATACCACCCTATTAATCATAATTCCAAACTGGTGTGGGATTGTTTATGACTTACGCCTTCAAAAAAGCAAAAGGAGAGTGGAAAAGAGGTCAGGAGAAAGGAGGAAGGGGATGGAAACAAAGAGGAAGGAAGGGGACAAAGAAACTTCAGGGCAATGTAGGTGGTCTATATTTAAAAACGATTTACTTTTATTTCATATATGAGTATCTGCCTGCATGTATGTATGTGCACCATGTGTATGCCTGGTGTTCTAGAATGCCAGAAGAGGGTATCAGATATCCCTGGAACTGGAGCTATAGATGGCTGTGAGCCACCAAGTGGGTACTATGAATGAACCTGGGTCACTTGAGTCAACTTTCCAGACCCAGTGTCTTCCTTCCCTCCCCATGATGAGACTGTGTCTGGCTGAGCTCCTGCAGACAGTTTAAAGCATGTGAGTTTATTTGAAGTAAGAATGAACATGTAGTTTATGTCAAGTGAGCTCTCACCTGGACAATGACAAGAGAATGCTCATTCCTTGCAGTGGGAAGACAATGAGGTCTGATGTTAGAGGGATATCAGAGAGCACTTTGTTTTAGGCACGTTAAATTTCACTTAAAGGTGTAAACTTGGTAATCAGCAACTATAGGGCATATACAACCAGGACATAGTGGTGAGTGTACACAGACAAGAGAAGGGAATCAAACAACAAGTATACATGAGACGGCAGTCAAAAGTTCTCATCAGAAACTTCAAATCAAGTTTACCCTGAAGTAAACTACGAAACAACTCTTAGGATACACACAGTATCTGTAAATACTAACTTCAAGAAAGTCTTTTCTGTTCTTTGCATAAACGACCCATAAAAACTCATTTTAAGATTATACACAAGAGTCCAGTGGTGGTGGTGCATGCCTTTAATTTCAGGCCTCAGCAGAGGTAGGCAGATCTCTGTGAGTTCAAGGCCAATCTGTTCAGGACAGGTTCCAAAGCTACACAGAGAAACCTTTCTCACAAAACCAAAAACAAACAAACAAACAAACAAACAAAAGATTATACACAAGAAATTCACAAACAAGATTATATACAAGGAATGGCACTTTCTTCTTTGTGAAGTCAAATCATAAAAACCATTACTTGGTTTCTAACTATTCACTGTCAAAGAAACAAATCACTCTAAAGTTAAGTCTGACTCTGTGAGATGAAACAGATTCCTTGACAGATCCCAATCTGGACATGGGAACTACAGACAAGTTCCACATTTTTCTAAATAATTCCACAGGTTAAGAGTTGCCAACTTTTGGGACACTCATGATAAAAGGTAAGGTTCAGAATGTTTTTTCTCAAATCCTACAGGTACCAAATAAGAAAGAACTGTATTTGTGTCCTCAAACAAGACCCATCAGTCACCATGTGACACTTAAAGCTTGTGAGGTAATGTAATACATAGCTGTCTGGTCTCAGATGTCACTTTGTAGGTTGATGATAAACTACATGTCTGATAACTCGCTTTCCATTTTAAGATATTTCTTGAACTTTTTCCTCTTGTGACAGGCAACCAAATTAATTAATCCCTGTCATGGGGCTTTGACACCACAGCCAGCTGACTTCTATTTGTTGATTGCTATTGATTTTCTTTGATACTTCATTTAAAAATCAATAGTTGGAAAGAATAATAGGCTTAGTTTACAAATATTTAAATGTACTATTGTATGCAGGAAGAGACACAAGTTTGGCATGGCCTTGGCATCTAATTATAAGAAGAGCCCTTTAGCAGGTGAAAGTGAGGGCTTTGGATCAATACTCTGCTTTCTTTCTCAATCAAAGAAAGTGGCTATAAATTAGGTTCATCAGTGTTATTTCCAAAGCTTTTTGAAGCAAAGAAGTTTAAATGTTTTTTATTCCATTAAACTAAATGACCCATCCCTTAGAGCTTTTGTTTTATATTTAAGGGCATTTATGTTACCTGGAGTTCATTCGTGCCTTTATCTTTTTAGCTTTTTTCTT
>NW_026068050.1:1284455-1348277 GCF_014885135.2 Alexandromys fortis | reverse complement strand
TAAATCCATGATCATATACTTTAGGCAGAGTAAAAAAGGCTTTCAGCAGATGGCAGGCAATGTGCTGTAGTGACTGCACCCTTTGTTCCTACCTGTCTGATCACTCAGTAATCAGAACAGAGGACTTTACTGGAGAATGTTATTTTTGCTCACCCTGGAATCTTCAAACTATTTACAAACTACTAGAATGTGTATATGGCTGCCTACTATTGATTAAGAGTTAATCTTGGTTAAGTGCTAGTGTATTAAGTTCAAATTGAGAGAAATTAACCCACTTCATTCTCTAAATCTTTCTCCTGGACGTTGAAGATGTCAATGAATTCCAGAGTCTCAAAATAGCTAAATCACAGAGACTATGTATGCCAACAAACACGATGGCAAGTAGAGACAGAGTCCCACCTTCTTCACCTCTTGTTTTTCTTTTCAGCAATTTTTAGAATTTCCATTTTTATACTTAATTATCCATCTGTCTCATATTATGCCTGTTTTTTCCATTAAGAATTCAGTTACTAGATATGGTTATTTTAATTTCCCAGTATGATGTTATCATTTCAAGCCTCTACTATTCCTCAGTCTGATTCTAATGCTTTCTCTCTCCAGTGTCTTTGTCCTTTCCTTTGCCTAGTTTTTCTAAATTGTCACACATGATGAATTACATTTAAAAAAACCCTATTATTAGTCAGGCTTTAATAATTTAGTAGCAAAATGCGGACATAGAGGAAGCCTTCTTCAGTCCTATCATTATATCTCGGGTTACTGGTGAGCCCATGCCTGTGAACTGCAAACAGATGGTGTCTCCGAGCTTTTCCACCCTTGCTTAAGAGGAACATGACTAATATAGTGGGTGGAGCTGAGCACTTCTCTTCTGCCACATGCAAAGCTGCATGGAGCTATATTGGATACTTTTACTCTTTTTCCAAGGGAATCCTCCAGCCAGTTAAACTTGAGTGTTTTCCTTATTTTCATATCAGTCGGTGTGATAAAACCTCAGCAAGGTTAGGCCCTAATTACATACAATCTCCTCACAGCAGAACTTAAAAACAGAGGGCTGTGTCACATTTTAAAAAGGAATTCCATTTCCTTCTTCTTGCTAGAAGCAGAAGGGTAATTTTCTCTAATATTCATTGTGAGAAAACAGTCACATTGTAAAAGGTAACCTCAAAAACAGTATAAATGCCACCACAATGGGGGTTCTGCTCAGAATTTCTAACTCTATGGCTTTCTACATGCAATCTTCAGGGATTCATAAGTTATATTTCCCACAGAAGCTTTTGCTCATGAATTTCTGCTGTCATTGTTGCAATCATCTATGTCTGTCTCTCTGTCCGATTAGAGGATAGAGGTCGGTCATGATGTGTTATAGATATGAGTTACTGAATTTGTTCAACTTTTGACCCGTAGGGATGGAATGACAACCTCTTATGCAGCAGAATAAAATCCTGAATTTTTCGATTTCTTTTTTGTTTTTTAATTAAAAACCTATCTTTTTTCATTTTACATACCAATCCCAGTTCCCACTCTCCCCTCTCCTCCTCCCATTCCCTCTACCTTCCTCCCCACCCCATCCACTCCTCAGAGAGGGTAAAACACATTGCTTTGAGGAAGGACCAAGGCCTATTATATCTAGGCTAAGAAAGATATCCCTCCAAAGAGAATGGGTTCCAAAAAGTCAGGACAAGCAGTATAAAGCCCAGATACTTTTAAGTAGTTTTGTGCTAAAATTCAACAAGTCTGGTGAAATAGATTATCAAACTGAAAAGTACAAATCACCAAAACTTTACTTCATTGGTAAAATTATGTGTGCACAATTAAGATAAGCAAAATTCAGTCTTATAAAACACTATAGAAACATACACACACTTTAGATTCTAAAAATTCAACCCTATGCAAACACAGGAGATAAGGAGAACTCATTGACTGTGGTTAGTACTGTCTTGATAGTAAAAATATACCAGAAAACTGTAAGATATATGAACATAAACAAAATGAGTCCTCTTTAAACTACAAGAAAATGGATCTGAACAATATATACAAAAGAAGTTGCATTATAATGGTTTAGACTAGTAATAAAAGAACAAATTGTACACTGAAAATGGGTGAATTGTATAAAATGTGAATTATATCTAAATAAAACTGCTATGAACAATACATGATTATACAGTTATTAAGAAGCTTATATATAATACAAAGTACATAGTGACATAATTTTAAAAGAATGTATCCAGAGACTCAAAGAAGCTGGTAAAGTAAAAAGGGACCAAGCGGGTAGAGGGAGAGCTCTATGTAAGGAATGGCAGGTACCCTGAAGGGGTAACTGGGAAAAGTGAAGAGGTTTGAACTGCAAAGTGGTAAAGGTATTATAAGGGTAGGAAAATGATTAATAACACCAAGGATATTTGAAAACTCATAAGGAAATCATATTGTTGTATGTTTACCTAATATTGCAAATAATGCATACATGCATGTACATACATAAACATAAAGTTTGAAGAAGTCACTCCACCTGGGGTGATAATACTTTATCCATGATCCTTGAAATATGAAAGAAAACTCCTAGCACCACTCAGCAGAAACATCTTCTACGGTTGCTGGTCAGGAGATCTAAAGACAATATAGATAATTGCCTTTTCCCTCGGCCACCTCCCAGAATTTGAAGGTAAAGCCCTCTTGTTGAAGAAACAGGACTTGACAGGAACTGAGCTAGAACTGATCAGGAAGCCTCATCCTTGAGGACTAGCTCTCACCTACCAGAAGGTGCTATGCAAGTGCCAAGGGAGAAGGAGAAGCAGTACTCCTATCCATCTATAAAGCCTAAGAGACAACAACAGCAAGGACTGGACCTACATGTTATTTATAACGGTGTAATAGTGGAACTTTTATCCTAGAGGTAACCAACATATGTCTAATTGGACTTAAGACACACTCTACAGGATGAAATACATGCCTGGTGCTGTAAACCTAGCTAGAGAGGATACAGGCCACAATAGGAGAATCTATTACTGCCAGTTTCCTAGCCCAATACAAGCTCTGGTTTCTAAATAACTATTCTTATACTCACAGGTAAGTGTAGCTCTCACTCCTCAAAGATGCTTTTTGCAAGAAATGAAAACTATTAACAGATACACAGCTGCTCAAAATACAGAGAATAATAATTGTGGGATGCCTCATCCCCACTGATATGATTACAATACAACCCCTAAAACTAAGGCTCAGAAAAAGTTACAGAAGAGGAAGCAGAAAAATTTTGAGAGTCAGAGGCCCAAGTCACCTTTTGTTGATAGACTGCGCTACCTATATATGACAGACAAAATACTCTCATGAACTGTTAACAATATGGTTACGTGATGAAGACTAATATGGCAATGGCTGACATGCCAATGTAGATGGGAAATTCTAGGTCCCACCCCTAGATGTAGAGATGCAAGGTTTCAATGGCAGTTGAAATGGCAGAATCAGTTGCCTCCAGGGATGGGCTCTGACATGTGTTGTCCAATCCCACATGGTTAGCCCTGAACACAAGCATACACAAGGCTAAATGGACTCAGTAGGTTATAGATATTGTGTGCATGTGTTCATGTGAGTGTGTGTGTATGTGTCTATGCTAGTGTTCTTTTGTTGTGAAAAGTAACCAAGGCTACTTATAAAGCAAGCATTTAACTGGGGACTTTGTTACAGTTTCATAGGATTAGTCTATGATCACCATGGCAGGAAGCATAGCAGCAGGCTTGGGAGAAGTTGGAAGGGGAGAGTGATATAAGCAGGGAGGGTACAAGTGATATAAACTGACACTTTACTCAATGACTTTCTATAAAGCTATGACAATCAAGATAATTTAAAGATAGACAAATATACAAACGGAACAGAATAGAACTGAAAATCCAGCTCTACAATTAAAGGGTTGATTAATAATTTTATGAAATTATCAAAACAGAAAACCAGAGATAGAATAGCACAGGAAGTCTAGAATAGACTCATCCAGAAAAACATGTCAGCCTTAAAAAAATCATCAAGACGCTAAAATAAAATAATGAAGAAAAATATTTTCAAAGCATAGTGCTAGGATAACTATCTATGTGAAAAAATATACCAGAATCTGAATTTTCTATCACTACCATTAGTTATCTGAGATGAGCCATAAACCTAGATGAAAAATCTAAAATTAATAAGGCTCATACTAAAAAAAATATGGTGCTTTTTTAGAAGCTTTTCTCAGAAAATACCTCTTAGACATATTTAGAAGCATTAGATATAAAAGAAAAAAGTTAATGAAATAGACATTATTAAAATTAAAATCTTTCAGTCTGGGTATAGTGGTACGCATTTGAAAACCCAGAACTTAAGTGGTAGAGGTAGAAAAATCAGGAGTTCAGAAGTTCAAGGCCAGATGGATTTGCTTGTTGAAAGTTAGCACATATAGGATTCTGAGGAAACAGTTCAGTATGTAAAGTGTTTCTCATGAAGTCATGAGGCCCTCGACTTGATCCTCACAAGCTATATATAAAAGTCAGGCATGATGGTGCATATTTGTATTCCCAGAGCTGGGTAAGAAAAGACCAAAAGATCCCCAGGGCCAGTTAGCCAGCCATCTTGTCTAAGTGGTTAGTTCCAAGACAGTCAGAGACTTTATCTAAAAATCAAAGTGGACAGTGCCTGAGGAACAGCACATGAAGTTATCTCTGGCTGGCACACACATGGCAGGCATGTCTACATACATATCCACATGCACACAGATACTCAAAAGTATCAAATAAAAATATATATACACATATGTTCCATATTAAGAGAAAAAATGGGGGAGGGTGGTTCTGAGACAAGGTTTCTCTATATAACAGTCCTGGCTGTCCTGGAACTCACTCTGTAGATCAGGTTGAACTCAAACTCACAGAGATCTGTTTGCCTCTGCCTCCTGAGTGCTGGGATTAAAGGTGTGCACCACCAATACCCAGTGAGAAAAAAAAATCTTGAATTCACGTATCTGCCAAAGAATGTATAGCCAGAATGTATAAACACAACTAAAAAAATAAAATGATAGGTCACTATTCAAAATGGGGAGAAATATGAAACACATGCTTCATAAAGAAAGCTACTAATAGGTTAAAAAGCACATAAAAAGATCCTCAATAACAATGAATAGTCGCAGTGAACTGCTATTAGAAGATCAGTAGGACACATATCCATTATAATTAGGCTACAAACATAAAACTGCACCAGTTAATGTTGAAAAATTGTGGGGCAATTGGAACCTCCATAGATTGGTGTTGCAAGAATAAATTAGAACAACCACGATGCGGGACTTTGGCAATTACATTTCTCGTTATTTACCCAAAAGAAATGAAAATATTAGGCTTGACCAAAGAGTAAGTTGGCATGAACTTTATTAAAAATGTCTAAACTACAAACTCAATTATGTCTATTGAAAGAGAACTGGACAAATATTATGATACTATCCTATAATCCATATGTTCAATAGTGAAAGGAAGCAAATTGTATTGATCAAAAATACAGATATATCTAGAAAAAATTATTCAGCAAGAGACAGCAGCAAAAGAGCATGATTTTGAATAGAAGAATTTATAGAGCAACAAGGTAGTTCATAATTACAGAAAGCCTGTAAGTTATCAGAAGCCACAGAAGTATACAGAAGGTGATAACTAGTGTTCAACAGGCCAACCTATCAGATGAGTGATTCTCTGATGGCGAGCCCCACTTGGAAAAGCCATGGGCTCACTGGCTGCTGATAACTGTTTGTCTCTGTCTATAATTTCTCTCACAAGTCACTTTATTTCTTCCCTAAAATAGTTTTGGGTGTTTCCCCACTGCTTGTGTGTTTAACATGGGAAAATATCACATCTAACTGAGCACACATATATCTGTGGATGGTCAGGAAGATGACTTCTCATTAATCTGTATGATTCTGATATATAGAAATATACTAAGATATGTTTTATAACTAGATCTATTGTCCCATGAGGACTATGAGGCACTTAAAAACCTGTTTTGTTCCTTTTTCTCAGACTAACTGCACACAATTAGCTCACTTTCACCTCAGAGCAAGTTCAAACTAGACTAAAAGGTTTTGTAAATGCATCATAAGTTTAAAACTTTACAGCTATGCACAAGTTCAAGGGCTGCAAGTGGCTAACCAAGGTTATTAACATAAGCCTAAAAATTCATGACAATTCTTCATTTGCCAAGTCTAGCTAACAAAAGAACTATGTCTCATAGCCTATCTCTCTGGGTACCATGTCCCTGATCTCCAGAAACCTTGAAACTTTGCATTGCCATGGTAAAGGGCTCTGCCCTTATCACTGATCCAAAGGAATGTGCTTTTCACCAATGAGATGGAACTCTTGTAATTTTTTTTATTATTGCTTCAAGCATTCTGTAAAAAATGTATTTAAACTAGGTGAACAGAGAAGTAGAAAAAACTGAAATAGAGAATTAGAAAAAGATTTAGAACTACAGAACTGGAACTAAAGAATTAGAGCTAAGAAATTATAGACAATTAGGATAAAAGAATTACACTGTTGAAGTATTTATTGCCTGTATATATTATATATAGTCATTTTACTTATTGTATATAGTTTTCTTATTATAGTTTTAGCCCTTTTCTTTATTTCAGACAAAAAGGGAAAATATAGTGGCATTTCAATTGTATTTTAATAAATAAAGCTTGATTTATTTTATGAAATTTTTTAAATTTTATTTTAATACATAAAGAATTGGAGCTAAGAAATTATAGATAATTAGGACAAGAGAGGCAGAAGAATAAAGAACATGACTCGAAAAGCACATGTGAATTTATTCCATAGCCCCGCGGATAAGAAATTTTCTAAGTTTCTTTTGCTATGCTCTGGCTTCTGACCTAAACTCTGGGAGGTAGTTTTATGACCTGGACTCACAAGCTACCAAAAGTAAGTGATTGCCAAAGGCCAAAGTAGTAAGAAAATGAGTACAAGGACATACAAAAGAGTATGGTAGGGCCCACCTATAATCCCAGCACTCTGGAAAGCAGAGGCAGGAGGACTGTTGAATGTTCAGGGTCAGACAGAGCCACACAGAGAGATACTGTCTTAAGATGATGATGATGAGGATGATGAAGCAGCTGTGGACAACTCAGGGTTGTATTGGTTTGTCATGTGTAAGACTTTGGTTTCAATATCCACTGAGAAAGGGAAGGAAAGGAATAGGAGAGGGAAGAAAAAAGAGAAGAAAAGGGAAAGGAAATGGGAGATAAAGGAAGGTAGGGAAAGAAAATGGGGAAGGGGAATGAAAGGATAGGAAGAGAAAGAAGATAGAGAAGAGGAGGAAGAGAAAAAAGAAGGGAAATAGGGGAGTAGGGGAAAGAAGGGAAACGCAGGGGAAAAAGTGTTGCGGGAGGTCCTTCCGCTCCTCCAGCCAATAGCCGCTGAGATACCAGCCCATTGGGGCGTGGTCTCTCTCCCTTTTAAAAAGTGGCTACTTCCCTTCTCGCTCTCTTGCTTCCTGCTCCGGTTCTGGCGACTAGACTTCTTCCTGATTGTGCAGAGGGCTGTTGTCTGGGACGGTGATCTGTAAGTTTTTTCCCCTTTAAATAAATACCACCCTATTAATCATAATTCCAAACTGGTGTGGGATTGTTTATGACTTACGCCTTCAAAAAAGCAAAAGGAGAGTGGAAAAGAGGTCAGGAGAAAGGAGGAAGGGGATGGAAACAAAGAGGAAGGAAGGGGACAAAGAAACTTCAGGGCAATGTAGGTGGTCTATATTTAAAAACGATTTACTTTTATTTCATATATGAGTATCTGCCTGCATGTATGTATGTGCACCATGTGTATGCCTGGTGTTCTAGAATGCCAGAAGAGGGTATCAGATATCCCTGGAACTGGAGCTATAGATGGCTGTGAGCCACCAAGTGGGTACTATGAATGAACCTGGGTCACTTGAGTCAACTTTCCAGACCCAGTGTCTTCCTTCCCTCCCCATGATGAGACTGTGTCTGGCTGAGCTCCTGCAGACAGTTTAAAGCATGTGAGTTTATTTGAAGTAAGAATGAACATGTAGTTTATGTCAAGTGAGCTCTCACCTGGACAATGACAAGAGAATGCTCATTCCTTGCAGTGGGAAGACAATGAGGTCTGATGTTAGAGGGATATCAGAGAGCACTTTGTTTTAGGCACGTTAAATTTCACTTAAAGGTGTAAACTTGGTAATCAGCAACTATAGGGCATATACAACCAGGACATAGTGGTGAGTGTACACAGACAAGAGAAGGGAATCAAACAACAAGTATACATGAGACGGCAGTCAAAAGTTCTCATCAGAAACTTCAAATCAAGTTTACCCTGAAGTAAACTACGAAACAACTCTTAGGATACACACAGTATCTGCAAATACTAACTTCAAGAAAGTCTTTTCTGTTCTTTGCATAAACGACCCATAAAAACTCATTTTAAGATTATACACAAGAGTCCAGTGGTGGTGGTGCATGCCTTTAATTTCAGGCCTCAGCAGAGGTAGGCAGATCTCTGTGAGTTCAAGGCCAATCTGTTCAGGACAGGTTCCAAAGCTACACAGAGAAACCTTTCTCACAAAACCAAAAACAAACAAACAAACAAACAAACAAAAGATTATACACAAGAAATTCATAAACAAGATTATACACAAGGAATGGCACTTTCTTCTTTGTGAAGTCAAATCATAAAAACCATTACTTGGTTTCTAACTATTCACTGTCAAAGAAACAAATCACTCTAAAGTTAAGTCTGACTCTGTGAGATGAAACAGATTCCTTGACAGATCCCAATCTGGACATGGGAACTACAGACAAGTTCCACATTTTTCTAAATAATTCCACAGGTTAAGAGTTGCCAACTTTTGGGACACTCATGATAAAAGGTAAGGTTCAGAATGTTTTCTCTCAAATCCTACAGGTACCAAATAAGAAAGAACTGTATTTGTGTCCTCAAACAAGACCCATCAGTCACCATGTGACACTTAAAGCTTGTGAGGTAATGTAATACACAGCTGTCTGGTCTCAGATGTCACTTTGTAGGTTGATGATAAACTACAGGTCTGATAACTCGCTTTCCATTTTAAGATATTTCTTGAACTTTTTCCTCTTGTGACAGGCAACCAAATTAATTAAACCCTGTCATGGGGCTTTGACACCACAGCCAGCTGACTTCTATTTGTTGATTGCTATTGATTTTCTTTGATACTTCATTTAAAAATCAATAGTTGGAAAGAATAATAGGCTTAGTTTACAAATATTTAAATGTACTATTGTATGCAGGAAGAGACACAAGTTTGGCATGGCCTTGGCATCTAATTATAAGAAGAGCCCTTTAGCAGGTGAAAGTGAGGGCTTTGGATCAATACTCTGCTTTCTTTCTCAATCAAAGAAAGTGGCTATAAATTAGGTTCATCAGTGTTATTTCCAAAGCTTTTTGAAGCAAAGAAGTTTAAATGTTTTTTATTCCATTAAACTAAATGACCCATCCCTTAGAGCTTTTGTTTTATATTTAAGGACATTTATGTTACCTGGAGTTCATTCGTGCCTTTATCTTTTTAGCTTTTTTCTTATTCTTTTGCCGTTCTTCTCCATCTTTCCCAGGCTCTGATGGAGCTGCACTTTCAATCACAATGTCAACAACGTATTTCTTCAAAGACAGATGTTCCTGCAAAATAATAAACACAATGATGACAGTGATGATATTTTAAAACAATGCAAGATCACCAGAGAGTAGTACACAGGTTGGAAAAGAAACTAAAAGTAACTCCTAGACAATAATGGCTTTCACAGTTGCTTTGAAAAACACTGAAGAATCTGTTTACTTGAGATTTTCAATGACTCATCAAATGTTTGGTGAACATAAAATGTACTATAAACTAAGGATACATGGACACACAGGTACAAAGGGGAAGTTAAAACACACACACACACACACACACACACACACACACACACACACACTTATAGCACCATACAAGTTAGTCATTTAATGTGCTGTAGGAGCCGAGGGGAAGACAAGCCAGCACTCACTGAGGGTGAAGAGGGAAGACGGCAAGCAGGTAGCACAGCATTTGCTGTGCTTTCAATGGTGAATAGGGTCTGAACAGATGCTGGATTTGTATGTGTCCATCTGGACAAGAGTAGAGAAAGGGGAAGAAGAGGAAGGTCATCTCAGAGAACACATGCCAGAGGGAGAGTGGAAATATAGCACTAAAGACAGCTGTGGTTGGGCTGGAACACAGCATTTGATTTCTTCCCTTCTCATCGTCTTAGATGTTATGCCTTCTCATTGGAACTACCTCATTTCAGGTACTCAGCTCCTCTCCCTCTCTCTTCATTCACACCCACACAGCTAATCCCAACTCTACATCTAGCTCTCCACCTATTCTGTGTCTGTAGCTACAGAAGATTAATGTATCTATAGGAGAAACTGCTAAATTCTCTACTGTTTTAGGACACTGTACCTCAAGCACAAATGCCAGGCAGTTAAGCACACATACATTATTAGCTAGTTCACATGCTCATCTTCCTAGAAAGTGTTTTCAGACCAACACTTCAAATCTCAAATATATGTTATCCTCTTCCTTCCTTGCTTATGTCTCAGTTGCAACCCATGTTTCTTTAACTAAGAAAAGTAGCATTATTTAGAAGTTGCATATACTCCCATGACCAATTTACCAATCACTCTATGTGCCTATACACTTTGTCTTTTTCCCATTATTCTATAAGCACGCTCATGCTCCGGTTAGGATTAAGACTCCCAAATGTACACAAGATATTATTCCTTCTCTCTGATTCTTCAAACTTTTCTTTCTACTTAAGTCACTTAAATACTTTCCATTTAACTCATCCAAGAGACCTTTTTTTTTTTTCCGAGACAGGGTTTCTCTGTAGTTTTTTTTGTTTTTGTTTTTTTTTGTTTTTTTTTTTTTGGTGCCTGTCCTGGAACTAGCTCTTGTAGACCAGGCTGGCCTCGAACTCACAGAGATCCACCTGCCTCTGCCTCCCGAGTGCTGGGAATTAAGGGCATGCCACCACCACCGCCAGGCTCCAAGAGATCTTTTGTCTTGTTCCCCTAGGCTACTACCTTAGGACAGCAGAATGTGTTGGAAGTGTATTAACCTCTCTGCCTTTACCTCTTTAACTCTGTTTCTCTTGAGTTCACTAGTCTAGCAATTGCTTTACCAACCCTAATCAAACTGCAAACTATCCTTGTTATGGAACCAACATCAAGGCCCACTCTCCGTATCTTTCTTCCAGCCTTTGCCCTATAGATCACTTCCTCCTCCCCAAGACTCTTTCATCACAAGGCTTCTTGACATTACATAATAATCAAAGAAAAGGAAGCCATCAATTTGAGAGGGAGACACTGTGAAAACATGGGAAGTGCTGGAGGGGGTGCAATATAGAAGGGAAGATGGGAAGGGAAAAAATCATGTACATTTAAAAGAAAAGATCTTTAAATATCTTTTCCACAGTCTGTGGAGGAGGGAAGTATACTTGTACCCTTTTTGTAAAATCAAATGCCATAACTTTAAATACATGTTTACTATAAATGTAATACATTTATACATGTTTACTATAAACCTTGGGGGACAAGACTAGACAGAAAGCTTGGTGGTCAAAGTGCTTGCTGTGCAAACATAAGAACCTGAGTTAGCAGCCCAGCACCAATGTAAAAGCCAGGTATAGGTGTGGCAACAAGTGGCTGTAGCTCCAGCACTGAGGATACAGGCAGGCAGATACCAGAGCCTCCTTCAATTAGTCCAGGTGAAAACAATAAATTCTGGTTTCATTGAGAGATTGTCAAAAAAAAAAAAAAAAAAACAAATAAAAAACCAACAAGGTGTAGAGCAATAGAGAACGGTAACTGAAGTTGACCTCTGACCTCCACATGCACACAGGTGACTGCAACTCACACCTATGTGTACACACACTACACATATACTTGTTTATTTTTATCATACAAGGGTAAAATGTACTTTTCGTGCCACAGTTCACAAAGTTCTGACATCATTCGCACCATAGCCGTCACACTTGTTTCCAGTAAAACCACAATCAGATTTCCTCTTCCCCAAACTCCTCGGAAACATTACTGTCTCAGAACTCTGCATGCTGTTTCTTAGCCAATAGTAGTCTTTCACCAGGATGTGCATGTTCTCAACTAAAATAATCTTAGCCAGGCAATGGTGGCGCATGCCTTTAATCTCAGCATTCAGGAGGCAGAGGCAGGTGGATCTCTGTGAGTTCGGGCCAGCTTGATATACATAGTGAGTTCCAGGACAGCCAGGGGGCTGTTATACAGAGACACCTTGTCTCAAAAAATCAAAAGCACCCCCCCCCAAAAAAAACCTTCTAGCGCTTTAGCATTAGCCTCTACTGCTGGTTAGTTCCTTACTCTATTTTCTTTAGCAATGGCCTCTACTGCTGGTTAGCTCCTTACTCTGTTTTCTCCTGGAGCTTCCATAACAGCACATATTTACCTATCGTCCCCGATAAAACAAACTTTCTCTTTAAAACTGTGCCTGGCATATGGCACACACTTTTATGTGTTAAATATTACACAATACAGGTTTAGCAAAGTGTTTCACACAGAGAACTATTTATTTAGTCCTTAGAACTAAAATTAGAGCACAAGTAGAAGGGATATAATTTTACTTTCTCCACGTCAAGTAATAGAACAGTCTTAAAGTGTCCAAAGCAAGACAGTTAAAACTTTGATGGAGGAACAGGGACCAAAACCAGATGTTGGCTATAGAGCCTATACTGTTGGTTTTCTGTGTTAGAGCTTTGAAATGAGTTTCAACTGTGGAAACAAGCTCATATTCTTCTCATAGCATCATAAGAAAAGGAGGAGGAGAAAAAATGAGGAAAAAAGGAAGACTCACAGACCTTCCACCCAAAAGGCTATTTTTCACAAGTAGAAGGATGATTTGATAACATTGCCTGTCTCAGAGAAGACCTTTATACTTTGGCACTAATGAAAAGCAATGATCTAAGTGGTAAATATACGTGTAGATACATAAGTGTACTTTTGAAAAGTCAATCCATTTCTAAAACTAACTACAGAGACTACAATGGCCTTAAATACATTCATGGTCCTCCTGGTGCTGTGCTTTCAGGCATGTGCCACTAAACCTAGCTCCTGCTTCAAACTTTTACTTGTTTAATTTTTCTGGTTAAATTTTTGGTAGCGTTACCAAAAAGTGGACATTTTTTAAAGACTCATTTATTTATTATGCATACAGAGTCTCGACTGCATGTTTGCATGCAGGCCAGAAACAGGCATCAGATCTTATTACAGATGGTTGTGAGCCACTATGTGGGTGCTGGGAATTGAACTCAGGACCTCTGGAAGAGTAGCCAGTTCTTTTAACCTCCGAGCCATCTCTCCAGATAACTTTATCTTAAAGGGTTACTGATGGAAAAGCCTCAGATGGGCTGAGAAACTGCAAACAAGAAATGGACTTGACGGATAACTTCTGTGCACAGTGAGGACCCAAGAGGCTTCAGGGACCAATACACCAACCTCCATTCGATCCACCACTTGGAGGCTGCAGGGCACGCTGCAGACGGAACTGTCTATCCTCCAAGCTCCCAGTGCCATTTGCTGAGTCTCTACTTCCTTTGAGATTGTGACTAAAGGGACAATTCTACCTCTGCAGAGGCCAGCTGTGCTTTCCTTCATTTCCACACCACCTTCATCAACCCCACCTAACAATCTGGACTTCAGGGAAGAAGCTTGCAACCTTCCACCAGTTTCGCTTTGATTATTATTATTGTTGTTGTTTGCTTATTTTGGTTTTCCAAGGATTTTTTTTTACTTAATTTTCTTCATACAATATTTTGATCATGTTTTCCTCTCTCCAACCCCTCCCAGATCCTCCCCACCTCCCTTTCAAAATACAAAACAAAAAAACAACAGCAAAAAACTCCACAAAAACCAAAACAAACAAAAAAACTAATAAAACAAAAAAAATGATAAGACAAAACAAACAGTACAGACAGACACACAGACACACATCACTGAGGTCACCTACTGGGCCTGGAGTGGTTGCTACACCCAATGACACTCCACTGGAGAAAATCAACTGTCCCCATGTTAACAGGTATCATTTGCAAATGGCTTCTTGGGTAGGAGTAGGTTTCCCTGTCTACTCCTCCTAACTTTTAAAGACTTAAAAGTAACGTTAACCTGTAAGCCCACCTGCCCAAGGAACTTGCAACTTTCTGGAATGCTGGGAGTTGTAGTTCTTGGAAAATAACAGTCAAGTCACAGGGAAAATATGGGTGGCCATATGGGTTTGTTCTTTAAAAGCCCTACAACACATGTCCTGGGATCACTCAGCTGGGAATCCCAGGGAGTGGTCCTAACAAAAGACCATCCTGGTCAGTAATTAATTAAAGCTTGCCTCAATGGTTCTTCTCTGGTGAATCCCAGGATTAACACTGGGACACAGTCTACCTTGAACTTGTTATTGTGCCAGAAGAACACAGAAATATAGTGAATCCTAATGACACACTACTATACCATAAATCAGTGCCTCTTTCAACCCATATCAGAGAAGCTTCTTCTTGCAATAGATGGGAGTTAAGACAGAGGCTCATAACTGGAAATGTGCAGAGAGTGAGAGACTCTGGAGAACTCAGTCTTAAATGGGATGTCTTCATCAAAGCCCTCCCACTCAGTGACCAGGAATCTGTGTGGAAGGGGTGGTAGGAAGATGGTAAGAGCCAGAGGGAAATGTGGAAACACTGGTTTCCAGATACAACAGGACTGTTGTACATATGAATTTGCAGAGGCTGTGGCTGTATGAAAGACCTGCACAAGACAACCTATTGTCAATACTCTACATCCCTTCTCCCTCTACTGCTTATACAGGCTACACTCTATATGCCATTTCTATTCCTACACTACTAACGAGAATGCCCCAAATGACATTTTATAAAAGGCCCAATTATATTATTTTCAGATGCATATATACCATTTATATCTCTATTAGAGATCCTTAAGGGTCCTATACCCAATGAAAGACATTCTACAAAAAGAATTAGACCCTAACTAGAACTGTTCCAAGATATTTGACTATATTATGTAAAGATATGTCACTCTGATTGGTTTAATAAGAAGATGAATGACCAATAGCTAGGCAGGATTTTGGGGGCAGAAAGCATGCTGGAAAGAAGGGTGGAGATGCCATGAGATGCCAAGAGACACAGAAGAAGCAGAAAAGCAGGATAGGATAGACAGTACATAGATGAGATAAATGAGCCTCAGGACAAAATACAGATTAATAAAAATGAGTTAAGTTATAAGAGCCAGTTAAAAACAAGGCTAAGCTATCAGCCAACCTTTCATAATTAACAATAAGCCTCCATGCCATGATTTGGGAGTTGGCTGGCAAGACAAATAAAGTCTAACTACACAGAACTACAAAGAACCTTACTTTTTTAGTCAGGTATGGTGATGCACACCTGTAATAGTAGCACTTGGAAGGTTGAGGTTGGAGCGTTGTCATGAATTTGAAGCCATCCTAGGTTATACTATGAATATACTGGTATAGAGTAAAACCCTCAAAGAATCATACTTTTAAAACATACAATACATTTACATATGTATTGTATATACAACGCATACACACCAACTTATTTAAAATCTCAAAATTAAGAATAAAAATGTGTTTATTTGATTGACTAAAATTTTTACTTAGTACAAAATCAATACATGTTAAGCATAGAAAAATTAATAAAATTAAAAGGAAAAATCCTATGACTCTTAGCAACCCCAAATAACTATTATTATAGAATATATTCTAAAGATGTTTATTCTCCTTTCCCTCTCTATTCTTCCTCCCCCTTCCCCTCTGCTCCCCTCATTAAAATTCAGGCATTATACTGCCTCCTGTCATCTACAGGATGAACCTAGGCAGTACTCTAACCATCCCAGGGTCCTATGGCTGCTATGTCACTATGAAAGTACAAAGGTCCTTTAAGAGACAAGTTCTGCCCATTCCTAGTCTCTTTCTTGGTGCTCTTCTGAAGGGGCAGGCAGGACTTTCCAGTTTCTTCTCTTTTTCTCTCTCTGTTTCTCTCTCTTTCTTTTCTCTTCCCTTCTCTCCCGTCCCTTTCCCCATGCCCTTCCCTTCTTCCAATAAAACTTTCCACTTAGGTTCTATCTGCCTGGCCATGTTTGTCTCTCACCCATTGTGGGCTAGCCAGTCAGGGTCCCACTTGCATCCTTTTCATAGTGTGTGTGTGTGTGTAACAAAATTGGATGTACCTTAATACTTTATGAGTTGTTTTTCCTTAGATATTCAAAATATATACTCTTCCCACTAATTTTTCTACAACCAAAGTTAGTGAGTGTGGGTGTTGTATTTCACAGCTACATACAATCTTGCTGATGTCTAATTATTAATCATGTGGGGAGCTTAACACTTTTGATATAAAAGGTAGCAGTACAACAAATACTCATGTATTTATGTTTGGCTTTTTTGTAAGAGCAAGATCATCTTTTCTCTCTCCTTACTCAAGATAACCATTTGATTTTAAAAAGACTGCACTATTGGGTACAATAAGTAGTTGTTTTACATCAAACCAGGAAGGAACTATACAGTAAGTGAGTATTGACAGGGACAAGTGATGTGGAATGTCCTTCTGTGTATGTGTTGCTTTATTGGTTGATGAGTAAAGCTGCTTCGACCTATGGCAAAGGTCAAAGTGGGAAATACAAACAGAGATATAGAGAGAACAGGCTGAGTCAGGAAGACACCATGGAGCTGCCCAGTAAGCCACAGGCTTGTGCCCATACACAGATTAATAGAATTAGGTTAATTTAAGAAGTAAGAGCTAGCTAGAAAGACACCTGAGTTAACAGGCCAAGCAGTATTGTAGTTAAAATAGTTTCTGTGTAATTATTCAGGTCTGAGCAGTTGGGAAACGAGCGAGCAGTCTCTGCCTATAAAATGACTCGCCAACGTGGGGCAAATACATCCACATAAAAACTGAGAGATCCTGAGAAGAAATTCTTGACACAAATGAACAGAATTAGGCACAGCTTCTTGGTAGCCACATTTTTTCAGATAGATTCTGTTTGCTGGTGTCAAGAAAAGGCACAGCTCCTTTAAGAGAAATCTTCCTGACTCAATGTTAGCGGCAAAAATTACTCAGCTTCTTTAAGATCTGACTTCTTGGTTTGTGCTAGCAGAATGAACTATGGCTCTTTTGGGAGGTCCTGCATTTAAATGGGGTCTGTGAACAGTGTGTTACAAATTGCTTAATGGTGACAAAGACCTGCTGTGCCCCTGGAGCTGGGGTGGTGCACATAACTCGCAGAGGCAGTGAACATGCCTCCACCTTGTTGGACTGGGTGGAACAAACAGGCAGGGCCACGGAGTTGATCCTAGCCATGCTCACTTAGCATTAAAAAAAAAAGCACTCCTGGTCAAATTATGTCTACATATACAAAATAATTTGAATAGATCATAGTATTGGATAAATGTACATAGGCTTGGGAGAGAGAAGAAAAAGAGTACAGACAGTTATAAAAAGAAATAGGTTTAAAAAATAAAAAAATCTTTAAAGAGACAGTAAAACTAATATAAAAGAGTACACACACAGTAAGTCTAGATTATGCATATTATTGTGTTTTCTTTAAATTGTTTTACTGTAAATCAAGCTAAGTACAGAGAGACATTTCATTGTACAGACTGCTAAGCTAAACAACCATATATATTTTAAAGTTATCTTGACTTCAAAATTTAAGTCTAAGGATATATTTCTTTGGAAAAGAGGTTCTGCTTTTGTTTCCACAAAAGATGAGAATGTATGGATTCCTTTCAGGCTAATGTGGTTTGATTAAAGAAGACCCCCTAAAGTTTTCCATGAACCCTAAAAATATTTCACCCCACAAAAAGCAGTAAGCAGTTTGGAGAAAACTAGACCCAAATTCCCAAAATGGCTATTTATAAATGTTTGTTTTCATTTTAAAAGGGTTAGTCTTAAATGTTTAATGGTCAATTTCCAATAATAATAATAATAATAAAGGTGTATATGATATAGAAATGAGTATTTTACATGGGTATGGATTTTGGTTTATTGATACAAATTCAAGATCAATTTTGTTATATGTATATTTCTACTCTTATTTAAAGTATTAATGTTTATATAACTCATTTTAAAATGTAATGTATAATTAAAATTACAGATTAATAGGTAATAATCTATAATGATAAAAAGGCTTGTAGTCATGTTAGTTAGGCTTTCTAGTTGTACAGAGATAGATTTCAGATGGATAGGTAGTTTTAAAATCTTTCAAAGACCTATAGAATATGGCATTTAACATGTTTTAAAAACTTACACTTTTCTCGAAAGTTAGACATGTATGCAGATTCTGGCAGCACCAATTACTTCAGAGAAGTTGATCAGCATTGAAAACACTCATTATGGAATTTGCCTACAATATGACATGGCTAGCCATTTGGGCAAGAAACAGCTTTTGCCTGTACTGCTTGACAGTATGCTGTATGAACTGGGCATACTGGGCATGCAGGACCTACAGAAAAATGACTGTTAAAAAAAAAAAAAGCAAGATGGTCCTTCGGAGTTTCTCCTTTATGAAAAAAAACTGCCAGACATTTTACAGGACACACACAAAAAAAAGCAACTGATAAACTCTGTCAGTACAAGGCAGAACAGATCTTCAAATTTCCAGCTTCACCAAAAAGTCTGCCAGATATTATGGGCCTGTGGGCTGAAGATCGGTGCCCCAATGTTACAGAAAAACTTTGGGTGACTGTTCAGGTAAAAAGATGTCTTTGACAATTCTAGAACTTTGGAAGTTGCTTAAAATGCACTTCCTATTTACTTAGGTAATATTATATCCGCCTGGGGTTTTTGAAGAGTTAAAAACAGATAGTTATAGCTTTCCTTAGTTATTATATAGGATAAATTAAAGATAAGATAGATGATATTTCCTTAGTTTGCCAAATGAAAAATGGACTAAATATTGTAACTATAATTCTCTCCTGATAATTGTTTTGTTATATTTAATTTTACTATGTTAACATTAAAACCTTCCCTTTTATTTAGACAGAAAAGGGGAGATGATGTGGAATGTCATTCTGTATATGTGTTGCTTTTATTGGATAATGAATAAATCTGTTTCAGCCAATGGCTTGGCAGAGTACAGCCAAATGGGATATCCAAACAGAGAGAAAGTAGGCAAAGTCAGAGAGACACCATGTAGCTGCCAAAGGAGTAACATGCCGGCATCAGTAAGCCACAGTCTAGTGGCAATACACAGATTAATAGAAATGGATTAATTCAAGATGTAAGAACTAGCTAGGAAAACATCTAAACAATTGGCCAAACAGTGTTATATTAATATAGCTTTTGTTGATAATTTGGGTCTGAGTGGCTGGGAAATGAACAACCAGTTTGCTTTTACAGTCACGAACTTGAAAGAGTTTAAAAGACTTCAATCTCCAAGGACCAGCTCAGGAAAATCCCAGTAAATTTCTGAGGAAGTTTTGTCATTAAAATCCTTATCGGGCAGGAGTCTGAGAAAACGCTGACAATAGGAGTAGAATTTCAGATTATCTGAATCACTTTATCCAAATAGAGAAATTCAATAAAAAAGCAAAACTCTCCAAAAAAAATTTACACCAAAACGAAGTAACTAGGAATGCTAATGAGCCTCAAAACAAGTGAGGACAAACTAACATCACATCCATAGGAGTCATGGTCACTGTCCAGTGAAGGCATCATCAAGTCACCTGAGAACAGGATCTGGGAAGGAGAAAGGTGATTAGCTCATCTCCAGGTGAGCTTCATTATGAAGGTCAATTTGAAGGACAGGCCATACATGCTATCAAAACTCAGCCACCACGGCTTCATGCAAGGGATAGGCCTTCCACTTCACTCAGACAACAATGGTAAGCGCCCAGGTGAGAGAAGACCAGGGAGACAACAGGACTCTTGAGAAAGCCAGCCAGCTTCTTTTCCAACACACAGCAAGGACTATGCTGAGTCACAACTCCTTCTAAATGGTTTTATAAAACTTACTTAATGCAAAAGTAAAAACACAACATTAGCAATGTCAAGTGCCAAAGTTACCGGGACAAAGACTAAATACAATCCTAAACAAACAAACAATAGTAAAAACAAACTAGGGACTCACACCTATAATTACAGCACTGGGGAGACTGAGGTTAGGGTAGTGCCTAGAGTTTGAGGTTGCCAGGTCAGGCTGAGCTACAAAATAAGACCTTATCTCCAAAAATAAAAAATCTTAATGGATAATATCAAGACGTAACTTCTCAAATTTTCTGGCTCCAAAGGAAAAAAAATACCATTTAGAGAAGAAAACAAATAAACAAATCAAGTATCTTCAGGCAAGAAAGATGACCATTGGCCTTTTAGGTAATGGCATTTTATGCCACAAAATAATGAAATGTGTTCATCACTCTCAAAGATAAAAAGCAAAACACTGATGAAAGGTAAAACTTATTCCATTATGCACTTTCTAAGTAATCTAATAAAAAATATGTCTCAAGGCATAGTGAGAAGGCATAGTGAGAAGGCTCAGCCAGCAGAAGGAACCTGCTTCTGAGTATGATGACCTATAGTTAGCTACCCAGGACCCATATGGTGGGAGGAGAGAACAAACTCCTCCAAGTTGACCTCTGACTTCCACATATGCATGCCCTAACACACACACACACACACACACACACACACACACACACACAGAGAGAGAGAGAGAGAGAGAGAGAGAGAGAGAGAGAGAGAGAGAGAGAGGCGAATGAATGCCTGCACTAAGTAGATAAATGCAATTAAAAATTTAAAGTGGGAAAGCCATTTAAAAAAGTAATCACCACTGATTGGTGGGGCTAGAGAGATGGCTCAGGGGTTAAGAGCTCTCCCAAAGGTCCTGAGTTCAATTCCCAGTAACCACATGGTGGGTCCACAACCAGCTGTAATGAGATGGTGTCCTCTTGATGAAGAGACCTGGTCAGTCATCCTCATCAACTTAGACCATGAAACCCAATATGGACAAGTTCAACAGAACCGCCACATATGGGCTGCCCATGCATGCTTCAACATTGCTAGGGCACAAATTTCAATTTTCAATTTCTGTTAATATATACTTAGCCCTAGGTTTCTATAGTCAGAATTATACCCCTAAAAGGAGCCACAACTTAAAAATCACTGCAAAAGATTTCAAAAACAGATTTAGTGGACATAAATGAAATGTCACTGAGTAAGGCGTCATCTTGAATTTGTCACTGGAAGGCTGGCAATGAGGACACAGGGGTTTAGCAGACTTTTCTGTCTACTACTGTACATGCTATAAATTCACCACAATAACCGGTTTGGAAGACAGTCACTACACAAACACAAATAACACGTATACATGAACTTTGAAATTCCTGCTTTAACAAAAATAGTAAATGAAATCACAATATTATTTCTAAGTATTTAAGAGTGAAAATTAAAATCAACACATTTCTTGCATAGTAGTCATATACTAATAGCATATGCTACTGATATTTAAATGTGTAAATATGGAAGAAAACCATCTCCTGCAGGAACATAAAAACAATGTGCTACTTTACTAGAAGTGATAGGTATACATCGATCCAATCACCTTTCTAGACTGACTCTCATGTATAATGCTAAAAGTTAACTGCCAAGCACAGAGTAGCAAAGAACCTGAGCACACTAAATAACTGTGCTGACAAAACTGCTTACAGTAGCTTGTTAGATAAGGTTCAAATGCCTTTCACCTAATCCCATGGCAGAGCACAGAAAGGAAGATTCTTCGAGCATCTCCCCACTAGTTGGTAGGCTGCAGCTGTGCACTCCTTGGTCTAGGTCAGAATCCAATACACCTAAGTAATAATAAGGCCAAAGTGGACCCCCAATATGGCAGTGCTGGTGACAATGTCTTAAACAGAAGGACTTCTATTTACTCAGGTAAATAGAAGGATTGCTATAGGGTAAACAAAAACCTAAACTCACTATTCCCCAGGAATCTCACAAGGCAGGTTTCTGCTTACCAGTGATCAGCTACCTCTTGCAAAGGAATCTAGTCCCTGATTAACATAAACAGCCTACAAGAGAGCAAAGCCCCTATGCTAAATCCCTGGCTGCACCTGGCCCTATACTAAATCTGGCTGCACCTCTCTTCTTGCCAGTACATGTACCCTTAAAAGTAACAAGGCTGTCCTCTGCCCCCTCTTGCCACCCCCAAGAAGAGCCTAGCAATTTGATTTCCCAAATACACTTTTTTTCCTATCCAAGGAGTGATCCAGTGTGATGGTTTCACTGCTCCGTGGCTTACAAGTTGTGCCTGAAGGCAGCATTCTGCACTCCATCTCTAGTAGTGGTTCACTCCGTGAGATTAGGGTTTAAGTATGGTTTTCTCCTACTTACTGATTATTCTTATTATGATGTAAGCTCCCTCTGTGCTGAAACCTAGAACAGAACTTTTTATTCTGATCCTTTTTAAAAATCACATTCTGACACCACTTCTTACACCCCATTGTTTCTTAATGGCTAAAATCAGGTAAATTGGGCTGGGTGTGGTGGTGCACACTTTTAATACTAGTATTAAGAACACAGACACAGGTGGATTCTGCATAGCAAGTTCCTGGCCAGCCAAGGCACACAGTAAGAACTTGTTACAAAAAAAATTAAAAATAAAAATAAAATTAGAAAACACAACAATCTTACTTCCTCTTACATCAACTCATCGAGGCAGCTAGAACTCTAACCAGTAAATGTGATAACAAACGACAATGGTGCTGTTTAGATACTGGCATTCCTGTCTCTGCTTCACACACTTTGTTCCACAGATGGACACTGCTAACAGTCCACCATGGTAAACAAGTTCTACAACCCTGTCTACTTAACAGTTCATAAATGCTCAGTTTTTAATGGTTATTTTCTTTTTTGATTTTTGAGACAGGGTTTCTCCGTAGCTTTTTGGTTCCTGTCATGGAACTAGCTCTTGTAGACCAGGCTGGCCTCGAACTCACAGAGATCTGCCTGCCTCTGCCTCCCGAGTGCTGGGATTAAAGGTGTGTGCCACCACCGCCTGGCTTTAATAGTCATTTTTAAAAATTTCACCTTGATAGAATTAGAATAAGAAAACGAAGGTATAAATGACTCTATTTTAGTAAATATATAAGAACACAGAAGCAGACCATTAATTATACAATTATGGCATATCTGTTAATAAATTGCTACACATCATTGGATCAGTTTTTTAAAAAGTAACATTTCTAAGTTTTCATTACACAATCTTAAATAAAAGTTTCAGGGCTCAAATTTGTTTAACACACTGAACATATGTTTAGTTAAGATATGTATATTAGTACATAAATGATGAATATAACTAGATCAAAATGTTAACAGTAAGCATTACTGTTTTTCTACTTTGATCATTTTTTATGAATGCATATTAGTATATTCATAATGAGTAAAATTACTTAAAGAAATGCAAAGAAAAGCAGACTCTTCAAAGAAAGTAAATTTACACAAAGTTACAGTTACTGCAAGATGGTTTACTTCACGGAAGAATAAGCATTATTGAGTAAGAAACACTCACCTTCTATAGCTACTCAGAATTCTAATTACTGTGGTATGGGCATGAGTAAGATATAGTTGCAATGTGAAGCAATGAGCACCGGATCTCATCCTGAAGTAGTTCTGAACCTTCTTTCCTAACTGAATTTTCTAAATGCAAATTTCAGCCTTACGGGAGTCCAGTCTGCAGAAATGATCCGTAACAGCATTTCACTGCTAACTCTAAGTAAGCACTAACAGGAGTCAGTCTTTCCTACTGCTGTCTAGGATGAGCAGAAAGAAGCCAAGTGCACAGCTCCCCATCACACCTGCAACTCAGCACAGGACGTCTCCTGTACCCACTTACTTAGTAAACTGAAGAGGGGGCTGGAGAGATGGCTTAGAGGTTCCAGAGGTGATGTGTTCAATTCCCAGCTACCACATGGTGGCTCACAACCATCTATAATGAGATCTGGTGCCCTCTTCTGGCATGCAGACATGCATTTGACAGAACACTGCATACATAATAAATAAGTTTAAAGAAAATAAAGTATACTAAAGAGAACAAATGATAAATCTGAAATTTCCTTCCTAATATTTTAAATGTCAATGTAATAAATGCAAAAAATACTAGATGCACATTAAGTCTAGTTTTTAAGTCACAACTCAAGTCTTACTAAATATTGCTATGGCATGAAGTACAAATGATGTACATAAAGACACTAATACCTATACAGACATCTTGTCAAAGATTTTATCTTACTAATCTTTTAATTACCTTTTCCCGCATATAAGACTCCAGATTCTCTATCATACTTTACTATATTAAATGAAATGACTGATCCTAAATTTGGATTCTGATATCTTGTCAGACTCCTCCTAATGGCTCCTCCAAGTTTCTTATTTTACCAAAAAAAAAAAAAAAAAAAACCCAAAACCAAAAAAACAGACAAAACTGAGCTATATAGGCAAAAGTCATGATCTATGAGAAATAATGTTCTAAAACAAAATAAGTACAAAATATAAATGATAAAACACAAAAATTTGAATTGTCAATAGTATGGCTTTTCAAATAAACACATTTCATAAAATATGGCACTAAGTAAATGATCAACTTCACATCATCAACATCTTATAATGCCAAACTGAATTTTTAAGAATGCTAATGGTTACAGATCCTTTAAAATGATTTAAATGTCTGCTTTGAAAAAAAATCACCATTTCTTAGCCAGGCATAGAGGCACATAACCTTTAATTCCACCACTCAGGAGGCAGCGGCAGGTGGGTCTCTGCGAGTTCAAGGCCAACCTGGTCTACATAATAAGTTCCAGGACAGCCAGGGCTACATAGTGAGAAACTGTTTGCCAAAAAACCTAAAGTCTTCTTCTAAAAATGAAATAAGGGGCTGGAGAGATGGCTCAGGGGTTAAGAGCATTGCCTGCTCTTCCAAAGGTCCTAAGTTCAATTCCCAGCAACCACATGGTGGCTCACTACCATCTGAAATGAGATCTGATGCCCTCTTCTGGCCTGCAGACATATACACAAGACAGAATATTGTATACATAATAAATAAATAAATATTTGAAAAAATAAAAATGAAATAAATCTAAAGTCATGCTTCAGTTAGGTTCAGTTAGGTTCTTCAGATCCAAGGCTCATGTTTAAGATGAGGGTGATGCTGGATCGGAATCTGCACAGGCAGAAAATTATGGTTATGTTTTACCTTAAAAATTGTTTTCTCTCAACTTCATCCTGTAACTTCCGAATGTAGTTTGAAATCTAAAATTCAATATTACTTTATTCAACAATAAAGTGTTTTTATTACATTATTAAAATTATTATGTATTCCACTCTTAGTTTGCCAAAAAAATCAGATTTTTTTATATAAAAATTTGATTAAAGTATAATAACATAATTTCTTCTTCCATTCCTCTTTCAGTTTCATACATTGTCATTGCTCTATCTCATAATCATGTCCTCTATTTCTTTAACTATTGTTATATCATTAATTAATTTTTAAAGCAGAAAGACAAAGAAGAATACTTCATGTTCAATGTATATTTAGATGATGAACATAGAAAACAAAAGATACGTGTGTCTTAAAGCTGTTAAGGTACTTTTACAACACTCTCCTGCTGACTTCTATCAAAAGAAAGAAATGGAAGACAAAAGAATTTAAACCTGCATTTATTGTGTTCTCAGGAGGACAAGGCCAAACAACTTGAAATATTGGAGATAAAAAGATAAGAGAAGGAGAAAAGATGGTGTGCAAAATGGGAGGAAGAGGAAGAGGAGACAGAAAGTCAGGAGGAAAACAGAAAGAAAGGGCAGATAACATAACATTCATTTAAAACATGGCATTTTTAGAAAGTCAATATTTCAAATTGTGCTCACAGAAACAAGACACTGAAAATAATACATATGTAAGCTTTAGCTCAAATCACTAACATTTAACTCAACACCTACTATGTGTCAAGAACTTGGGCTAGCTGTTTCTGTTAAGGAGGAACCATTCTCTGGATATCAGAATTTTTGGCTAGAATTTAAAAAGATCTATAACAAACTCTTCTTTTGATTGACATCATTCCTCATAATCTGATCTTATCTGCAAGAAACAGTTTGGACAAACTCTTTAAAGTTGAATCATAACTACTGACAGCTTTTTATTAGCTGTACAAATAAACTATTTCTGGGGACTAACCTAAGACTATGAAAAATGAAGGCACCACACGGAGAAGTTAACTCACACTAAAACAGGGGTATTGATAATGTTGAGAGATTTAAGAAACTGTAATATATATCATAGGCAGGTTCATATGACACTATTGCCATTGTTCCCTGGTGAGGCCCTATTGCAGTGTACAAGAAAATTCTTAAAAATATGTCAAGAAATAAAAAGGCTTAAGAGTTCCATTATATTTATGGTTTATAAATTTGTCAAACACTAAATTTGAAAAAGCCTGAAATGCAGTATCCTCTGTCAAAATGGTGCCCTTAATGACAGAATTCTTTGAAAAATGAAATTAAAAATATAAGGCACTGACAAGTTTAAACTAGAGGGGGCATTTTAATTATACAAAAGGCTCAACTCTGGTAAGGTCCTCTACTCCAGATTACACTACAGTAGGGGTTTTATCAATTACAATCTATGTATTATATTGTTTGAAGTGACAGATGAGAAAAATGAAGCTAATGAAATACAGTAAAACAGACACCAAGCAAAAGAGAAAAAGCCATCCCCTGATAAGGATTCTAGTCTGCCATCTGTCCCCCTGCCACTCAGTGACAATTACAAATTCTCCTTCAGTTTTCTAGTAGGTGAAGGTGATGAATGAGGCAAGGGCTTTCCTGTGCAGATCCTGACATTCTTTCTGATCTAATCTGAGGTTTAACAGATGACTCAAAGAAAGGCTCAGAGTTCAACAACCTCATTACTAGATTATGCTGTGGAGGCTCGGAAGGTCTAAGCTCAATTCTGCAGTGAAAAATAGTTGAACTGTAACGATCCAAGTCTTACGAAAAAGCAAAAGGGGTTTTATCACAATGCTCATCTCTAGGAATTTGGATTGTTAGCACCACCCTCAGAAATCGTTACAATAACAGAGTAGCAATGATGCTACATATTACAAAAGCATCACCCTTGAGATTCAAATCAAAAAGGGAGGTAATGATCAGAGGCAGTACTGCTCCATCTCTAGCGGTATGCAGTCTTAAGGACAAGGCTGTGGGAAGCCATCAGCTTCTTATCAGCAGCAGCAACAAATATTCTCAAAAATAGGATACAAAGGTAAAAAGAAAATTATGGGATTGTTATATTAATATGA
Source organism: Alexandromys fortis (assembly GCF_014885135.2). Taxonomy (NCBI): domain Eukaryota; kingdom Metazoa; phylum Chordata; class Mammalia; order Rodentia; family Cricetidae; genus Alexandromys; species Alexandromys fortis. Next base: position 1,320,887 of record NW_026068050.1, on the reverse strand, counting down.
GGCAAGGGAGATTTTTCACAGAAAAAAAAAAGACCAAGGATAAAGGGGTAATTTTACACTATTAAAGGAATCAATCAAGACAATGTAACAGTTTTTGGTATTTCTGTCAAAAAACTGATAAGCCTACAATTAGAACCAGAAACTTCAAAATACCTCTCTAAAAACTGGGAAAACAGAGACAGAAATCAATAGATGCACAGATGAGGAACCAGATGAGCTGTCTTGACCATGATGATGGGTTCAAGAGAATGTGCATATGCCAAGTTATTGAACTATAATTAAGAGCACAATAAAAATGACAGTCATAAATTGAACTCTTTAAAAAGAAAAAATTCCAAAACATCCTTCTATCTCTTTAACTGAAAGTTTTTGTTAATTTTGTATAATAATATACAAACTGTAATGAAGCAAGGTATTGTAAAAAACACTACAATAATATAAAGTACCGAATACTTTATAAGAGCAAACCATGAGAAAAAGCTATTTGAGAGATTCATCTAAAAATCAAATTAAGAACAAAAATAAAAAAGTCTTAGGACTAAGGGTGGGCTACATCTACAAATCAAGTAGAGAATGCAGGAATAATTAGTAGGTGTAAGAAATTAATTTTAAAGGTATAAAATAATTCCTTGGAACCATCACAGGAAAGTCAAAGTGAAAGAAAATGTTTTCGTAGTTTTGATCATTAAACTAATAAGTTGTTTAAAAACAAATCTTAAGCCGGGTGGTGGTGCACGCCTTTAATCCCAGCACTCGGGAGGCAGAGACAGGCGGATCTTTGGGAGTTCGAGGCCAGCCTGGTCTACAGAGCTAGTTCCAGGACAGGCTCCAAAGCCACAGAGAAACCCTGTCTCGAAAAACCAAAAAAAAAAAAAAAAAGAATCTGAAAGCAGGAACTTTAGAAAACTAAAGCTCTGGTGGAAATCGTGCCCACAGCCTTTGATTTTCTGACATGAAAGATATACCTTTTTGTTGAAAACATAATTAAAATTCACTGACTCTGACGGCATACACAGAACTATTGCAGAAGTAGCTTTCCACATATTTATTAGTTTAACTGCACTATTGGATGTATCTAGGAGTCATAAAAGAAGAGTCTTATAAAAAATTAAATGGCTTAATTTTTTAACTGCATTTGTTACCTACTTAAAGTTTTATTTTATGAGCCTTGGTCAAGCATTGACTGTGCAAGTACAAGGACCATGCCCTAACACACTTAACAGTCAGGTGCAGTGGGGTCGGCTGTGCTGAAGAGAAACATGTAGGTAGATCCCTGGAGCTCACAGGTCGGTCAGCCTATCTGAGTAGCAGAGCAGTGAGGGATTCTGTCCCCACCAGGGAAGATGCCTGATAAAAAGACACTGGAGGCTGTCTTCCTTCCTTCACATGCACACATATGGACCTAACTACAAACACATGAACCTGCACTCAAGTACACACACATACAACACACACACACACTAACTCTGAAATAAACTAAATGTGTAAAAGAAAAAACATAAAAGGAAAGTCTCTGTAAACTTGGGGCTCTTTAGGTTTCTAACGCTGAATCTTTAGTAATATCTCTAAAAGTAAATTATTTCTAAAAATTTCAGATTTGTTTTATTTTTATGACAGTTTTGAATGAATGTATGCATACCAAGTGTGTGCCTGATGCCTGCAGAGATCAGAGGAGGGTACTGAATCTCCTGTGACTGGAGTTACAAGTAGATGCTGGGAATTGAGCTCAGATGCTCTGTAAGAACAACAAAGGCTCTTAATGAACTGATCCATCTCTTCAGCCCCCAAAACTAAATTTTTAAGAAAAAAATAATCAGCATTAAAGGTAACTATAATCATTAGTATTATTAATAAAATTAGTGGCTAGAGAAATGGCTCAGTAGGTAAAGGTGCTTGGCTACTAAGCCTAAAACCAGAGTACAATCCCCAGAATCCACATGTTAAAAGGAAAGAAAACTCCTACAAGTTGTCCATCGATCTACACACACACAAACATATACATACATGTACATACATGCACACAATAATTAAAATAATTTCTCAAATCGACTTAAACTCATTATCCTTATTGAAGCACAAAATGAAAAAAAATGGAAGAATTTAACAACTTAGAGCAACAGTTCTCAACCTGTGGTCTGTGGTTCCTTTTGGGGTCAAACAACCCTTTCATGGGAGTCACTTAAGGCCACTAGAAAACACAGGTATTTGCATGACAATTCATAACTGTAGCAAAATTACAGTTAAAAAGTAGCAGTGAAAATGATTTTATGATTGGGATCACCACAGCATGAAGAACTGGATCAAAGCGTTGCAGCAGTAGGAAGGTTGAGAACTACTGACTCAGAGTTTATTCATTTGCTTTGCTGTTGTGTTGACAGCTACACAATGCTCTTCCTAACACTTTCATAGGGAGTAAAGGAAGGGTAAGGAAATGAGCCAGTCACTGTGGAGCCGATTCCCAGATGGATCGAGATGCCATGCCTCTTCCATATCAGTGTCACACACAACCTAAGCTCAACAATGAGCTCAGCTTATATTTCACAGTGACTACTTTATCCTCTGTTGTTATGAAATGTCCCATTTTCCCTACCCATCACTTAATTAACATAATTTCTGAGAATAAAATATAAATTTAGCATTTGAAAAAAATCATCTTAGATTCCAAGCATCCAATGAACACTAGTGAATTTAGGAACCTTCGTGAAGAGCCTGCTCATAGTTTTCATAAAACAAATAAAATTTACTATTATTTTCCTTCATACGTGAGAATGCAGTATAAAAAAACAGAATTTGTCTAAGTCACATTTTTGGAATGCAAAGGATTGTCACAAAGAAAGAATGTACAAATTCACAATGAAGAAAGACAACCACCCACCATTTTTGAACGTCATCTCCTTACAAAAATGAATACATATTACACCAAAAATTAGGTACTTCATTAAATTGTGAGGTGGGACAGTGAAGAAACCAAACATTAAAATTAATGCTGTTTCTCTAACAATACATGTAAAAAATTTCACTTTAGAATATATAACTAGCATTCATTTTTTTATTAAAAACATGACCATTTGAATTATAAAATCACCAAAATATCAAATATACATCAGTTCTTTTGTGAGAAGCCTTTTAAAATGCTAGAAAAATTCTTCAGTTAAATTAGGTAAAAACACAGAACAATAAAGCTTTCTTACTCAGCAGCTACCTATTATGTTTAACAGTCTTAAAATAAAATGTGTCAAAGGTCAAGAGTAAGTTATCTGAGATGTCAAGTACACTGGGTCAAAGGGATAGTTTTATTAGGTCAGAAGTGACATAAATAAAATCTTATATGCCAAAGAAGAAGGGTAATAGACATGGTGTATAAAATATAAAGACATCATAGGCGACAAGTAATAAGTTTAAGTAGAACAAGTGTGTTTACTATAGATACCTTCACTGATTAAAAATGAAACTTCCATGTGAGTAAAACAACCTCTCTATAACATAGCTCATACGCTATATTACCAATGTTGTTATCAGGAGAAAGGAGCTTTCACTAGAACAGTTACATGAATTAACTAAGAAGTCGAAACTAAGAAGTTGCAACTGACAGAGTACACAAAATAAGCACATCAATCAAACCTCAATCTACAAAGACTAAATAAAGACCACTAAAATAACTAGAAAATTTATATTGCTACACATTGTTTTATCAGTCTACTATTCTTTCCTTTTCATCTCTTCTCATAAATGAAGATATATCTTTATATATCTCTCTCTATATATTATATAAGCTGAGTTTATATATATCTGAGATATATGTATATATGTGTATATATATGAGTTTATATAATATCATACTGCAGAATTTTTTCCATTCTTAAAATAAAACTGAGAATTTGTGGATGCCAGCAAGCACTCTCACCAAGCTGCACCTATTATCCCAGAAAACTTTTTAACCTTTACCTCTAATTTACTTTAAAATGAATAATATATTCAGCTTTATTAAGGGAATCTACTAGCAAATGTTTTTAACAAATAAATGCATTTTTAATTTTTTATGTTTTTAGTAACAGGAAGTAGTACCCATCATTTAGGGCAGTATTTTCATTTAAAACAAACTGTCTTGAAAGAAGGATAGAGGTCACTGGTTTGTTTCATTTTATTTGATTTTGTTTTTCTGTTATTTGATACAGAGTCTCAGTCCCAGCTGGCCTTGAAGTCTAGATCCTCCTGTCTCTGTCTTCCAAGGGCTGGGATGTAGGCATGTGTCACCACAGCCCACAGGTGGCTACAATTAAAATAAAATTCAAACAAAAAATAGGAATATTGTAAAAGATTTAAGTAGAAAAATCCATACCACTTTCTCTAGAAGTACACATACAATCTGAGTAAAAATTCAAAATTAAAGGCTGGGTGATGGTGGCAAACACCTTTAATTCTAGCATTTGGGAGGCAGAGGCAGGCAGATCAATGTGAGTTCAAGGCCAACCTACTCTACAGAGCAAGTTCCAAGACACACTCCAAAGCTACACAAAGAAACCCTGTCACAAAGATTCAAAAATGATAAATTATTTGAGGCAAACTAAATAGATAACTAGTTCTATATTCCACTTCAACTGTATTACAATTACATAGAATTTACAAAGAAATTTAGAGGTATATTCAAATACTATCTTTAAAGATATGTATACTTTTCCACTTGAATTAAATTCAACTCAGTAAATGTTTACTAGAAATCTAAACTAAGTATCAAATATAAACTCATAGAAATTCAACACTAAAGACTTAATTCCAGCCACAACAAACTGGCTACTACTAGATTTATCTTCCAACTCCAAAGTCTACACAAAACGCAAAAGGCAAGCAAGTAAAGGTAGTAAGGAGCAGTTAGACAGCCAGTACTTGTGGCCAGGACCTCAAATGACAAGGACAGGCAGCCCCAGAAGTATGCTTCCACTGCCAATGTTTCTTCCTTATGGGCTTATGTCAGTTGTTGGCTTGGGAGTACGGACTACAAATGAGAATTAATGAGCTGGAGACAGCCAGAGTTTAGAGCTGTAAAAGGAAGAAACCGCAGAGAATAGAGCCTGGCCACTTTTGTGCAATTTCTCTTTAACCATCACTTATATCCAGAAAATCAGGAGTAAACGTCATTTTATTCCTTCCACATATTTACATAGAACTTTACTAAGAAACCAGTCACCAAATTATTCACTTCCTCAGAGTATTCAGCTGAGAGGACTGCTTTCAACCCAGAGCAATGCCTTATCTGCTCAAACTCCCTCACCTCATCTCCAAGAGTAGCCAAAGTCTACACAAAGCCTTTCAGATACCTGCTACTGAGAAGTAATACAATTCCCCAGGTGTATTTCCCTTTCTTTTGACAACTCAATAAATAAAATTTTATTCTATGCCAATTGCATTACTGATGGTCTTTGCCTATAGGGTATTAATAAAAATCTAATTGTAACATGGAGGGTCTGGCCTGCTTGTTGTTTGTGTTTTTGTCCTGCCCTGTACCCCACAACTGTTTAACCCCAAAGAAAATCACACATAGGTCTCCATAAATTATAAGCTGATTGGCCCATTAGCTCTAGCCTCTCACTGGCTAACTCTCACAACTTGATTAACCCATTTTTCTGATCTATGTTAGCCATGTGACTCAGTACCTTTTTTCAGTGGGGTAGATCACATCCTGCTGCTTCTGTGGTCTGGCCAGGAGTGGGAGGAATCAGCTTCCTCCTTTCCAGAATTTTCCTGTTCTCATTACATCATTTTTACTTCCTGTCTGTTTTTTTCTGCCTATATTTTTTGCCTGGCCAATCAGTATTTATTTAAAACATGATTGACAAATTAGACTATTCTCCCGTGATGTGGGAGTGATTTCTTATTAATAAAGAAACTGCCTTGGCCCATTTTATTGGATAGAAAATTAGGTAGGCGGAGTAGACAGAGGAGAATGCTGGGAAAAAGAAGCTGTGTGAAGGGTCGCCATGGTTCTCCCGCTCCAGACAGACGCAGGTTAAGATCCTCCCTGGTAAGCCAGCTCGTGGGCTACACAGAATATTAGAAATGGGTTAGAACAATATGTAAGAGCTAGCCATAAGGAACTGTAACTATCCGGGCCAGGCAGTGTTTGAAAAAATACAGTTTCCGTGTAATTATTTCTGGGCATAAGCTAGCCATGCGGGCGGCCGGGTGCCGGGGACGCAGCCCTGTCGCCGCTCCTATTTCAACACTCCCGCACCATCTAATAAATATGATTGCTGCAGTGTCACAGAAAAAATAAGGTCCAGTCTCACAAAAAGATGAAGAAAGACATAGGAAAGTACATATCATGCAGTATCATCTATATGAAGTTCCAGAACAGGCAGGAGAAATTGATGCTATCAGTACACTAGTCATAGTTTAGGGAAATTAATAGTGAATGGGCAAAAGGGAATCCTCTGGGTGGCAGAAGGAGCTTTTTGATGCTGTGGCTAATCCCTTGATTGGCCTCATTCATGACAAGAATGGTCTTTGTTTTACAGACAGTGTGGTTAGAAATGGAAAAGGTCACATAATAACAGGTTCTCCAGATAATGGAGGATTGCTTCCTCATTATGTGAACATATTTTTAATATCACTGGGTTATTTCAAGCAAAATGTTACATTTTTAAACCTAGTGATAGGATAGTATGGACATAGAGTGTGAAATTGATGCTTTATTGGAACATTGTAGAGAGCTGCGTGGAGCCACACCTGATGGCGATATAGAGAGCTGCGTGGAGCCACACCTGATGGTGCTGGCTCCTGCCCTCCGCGATCCCGAAAGCGAGTGCTCTCTGTGATAATCAACTCCTATTATGGCTAAGGCCTGACTCATGCTATTATCACGCAATGATTGTCAGCTGCCTGCATATGCGTGGACCTATGGGCAGTGCCCACCTGGAAATCTGGGGTTGGCAGCCTGTGCCTTTTTAAGGGCTGGGAGAGGTTTGCCCAGGGAGGGAAGGAGGGAAAGAGAGAGAGAGAGAGAGAGAGAGAGAGAGAGAGAGAGAGAGAGAGAGAGAGAGAGAGAGAGAGAGAGAGAGAGAGANGAGAGAGAGAGAGAGAGAGAGAGAGAGAGAGAGAGAGAGAGAGAGACAGAGAGACAGAGAGACAGAGAGACAGAGAGAGAGAGAGATATTGCTGTAAAAAAAGTCCTGAATAAACTGCTAGCAAGAAGAGCTCCGGTGTTGCGTCTTCCTTGCTGGTTGAGGCGGGTGTGACAGAACATAAGAAAACAGAAGCCGTGCACATTCCAAAGAACCCCTCTAGCAAGTGATAAGTAGATCCAGAATTTGCAGATAAGATAAATTTACAAGAATTCTGCAAAGCGAAGTTAACAAAGACAGTGTCTATGCCATATTTGTCTCTTATATTGAAATCTATAAAAATTCTATAAATGATCTACAGTGACTGTGTTAGTGTGTTGTTGCTGGGCAGAGATGACAACCATGACCATGTCAACTCTTATAAAGAAAAATGTTTAACTGGGGCTAGCTTACAGTTTCAGAAGTTTAGACCATTATCACCATGGCAGAATATGGTGGCATCCAAGCAGATATAGTGCTGAAGAAGGAGCTAAGAGTTCTGCATCTTGATCCCCAGGCAGCAGAAGCAGACCACATCACTAGGCTTACCTTGGGGCATATAGGAGACCTCAAAGCCCACCTCCACAGTGACACACTTCCTCCAACAAGGAAACATCTACTCTTACAAGGCCACACCTTACAGTGCCTAACAGGGCAAGAATTCAAACACATGAGTCTATGGGGCCGTAACTATTCAAACCATCACTGTCCACTCCCTGACCCCACAGACTTATGGTGATAACATAATGCAGAAACACATTCAGTCCAACTTTAGAAGTTCCCATAGTCTATCACAGTTTCAACAATCTTTAAAAGTTCAAAGTCTCTTCTAAGATTCATGTAATCTATTAACAGTAACCCCCTATAAAATCAAAATAAAAAAAAAACAGATCACATACTTCCAAAGTGTGATGGCACAGGATATACATTAAAATTCCAAAAGTGAGAATAGTGAGGAAAATACTGCACAATGCAAGACCAGCTAGGCAAACTCTGCATCTCCATGTCTGATATCAAAATGGTCTTCAGACTCCAAACCCTTTGAGCTTTGTTGACTGCAACACACTTCTTTCTCTTAGGCTAGTTCCACTTTCCATTAGCAGCTTTCCTCAGCAGCTATCCCATGGGTCTATATCTCTAACATTTTGGGGTCTCCAAGGCAAACCAGGCTTCACCTTCACAGCTTCACTTAATCGCCCCCCTGGGCCTCCATGCAGGGACACCCCAGACGTATGCCTGACCTCAGCAGTTTTCCTTAGTCACAGAGGCTGATTCCACAACCCTTTTCTTCCATCCTTGACTCTAAAGCTAGAAACATGTAGCCAAAGCTGCCAACTTCTTCTGCTTGCTGGAGCTGGTACAAAGCCCATTTCTTCAATTACATTTTTTAAGAGCTCTCTGTTTTCACTTCAATTACATTTTTTAAGAGCTGTTTTTACTGGGTTTCCTTCACTGTGCATGCTTAGCTGTCCTAGAATTTGCTCTTAGACCAGGCTGCCCTTGAACTCAGAGATCTGCCTGCCTCTATCTCCAGAATGCTGGGATTAAAGGACTGTACCACTGACTCCTGGACCTAAGCTTTTCTTTAATTCCTTTCCACAAGATGGAAGCTAAGCTGGGTGGGATCTTCCCCTGAAGTCACCACTCCCTTTATTCCATTTAACATCTGACTTTTCTTTAATCTTTTTATCTCCTTGAACACAGGACTTAGGTCCATTTCACTTCTTGGTACCGCTTTTCTCCTCAAATTGTACATATTGTAACTTGCCTTGCTCAGCTTGCTCCTTTCCATTATAGATCTTTAAAAGAGTGATCACTAATAACCACAGGACAGAGTCTATACTAGACTGTTTTGAGATTATTTTCTATACCAAGGGAATTAATCCAAATCTCTTCACTTTAGCCTCAGGCAGGCTCTTCAGACAAGGGCAAAAAGAAGTCATGTTATTCACCAAAATATCACAATAACAACATACTGAAATTCTTCTCCTCTGAAACCTCTTGAGCCAGGTCCTACATTTCAAATCACCCCCATCACCACGGTCTTCAATGTTTCTACTAGCATGGCCCATTGAGCGACGCTTAAAGCATACACTACTTTCCTAACCCAGAGTACCAAAATCCAAATTCCTCCAAGCAAAAATATGGTCAGGCCTACAATAGCAATACCTCAATCCCTGATAACTTCTATCTTAAGATTTCTATTGCTGTGGAGGGACACAATGATCACCTGAACTCTTATAAAGGAAAACATTTAGTTGGAGCTAGCTTACAATTTCAGAGCTTCACTCCATTATCAATATGGTGGGATATGGTGGTGTGCAGGCAGGCATAGTGCTGGAGAAGGAGCTGAGAGTTCTACATGTTGGTCTACGAACAACAGAAAGTAAACTGTGAGCCATACTGGGTATATCTTGAGCATATAAGACATCAAAGTCCACCTCCACAGTGACACACTTCTTCCAACAAGGTCAAATATACTTCAACAAGGCCACACCTAATAGTGCCACTCCCTATAGATCAAGAATTCAAACACAGGAATCTACTAGAGCCAAATACCTATTCAAACCACCATAGAAGAGGTACAGTTTGATCCTAAGAAGCCCAAGTTGAATGGCTATAGTGAACCTGTGAAGAACATGGAGTCTTTACTCCAACAACCTGAAATGCTCCTAGAAGGTAAGAACCACAGTACATATGTTAAAAGATATATTGCAGGAGGCTTTTTTGGACCACCAGCCACCAAATCATGACACAAAGACTTTTTACTAATTATAAGAGCTTTGTCTTTGATAGGCTAGTTTCTAATTAGCTCTAATAACTTAAATTAACACATTTTTTATTACATGTTATCATGTGATTCATGGCTTTTACCTCTCTTCCTGCATGTCCTGTTTCTTTTGTGTCAGTTGGTGACTCTGCCTTTCTTTTTCCCCCCGAGACCTCTGTCTCCAGAAATCCCGCCTAACCTCTTCCTGCCTAGCTAATAGTCATTCAGCTCCTTATTAAACCAATTACAGTGACACATTTTCACATAGTATAGAGGAATATTCCACAACAATGTACAGAAGGAGGCACCTGAAAATCAGAAAAAAAGAGACATGTTGCTAATACCCATTTGAATAGAATCCACTATTTCCCATATCATATTTAGCATTAAACTAATCCAAGTTCCTCTGGATGCCAAAAGAGACAATAAGTTACAGGAAAAGGAGCAAATTACTGTATAATACAATATAAATAACAAATTATTGTCTCTCTTGGATCTTGTTGTATGTGAAAGAACCAAGCAGACTAAAGCAGATAGGAAGAGTACATGAAGCTGGTAACACTAGTCAGTGGCAACACTAAAAACATCATATAAGTCCTGAGAAAGAACAAACTGTATAAGACTGTCTTAGTTAAGGTTTTTATTACTGTGAAGAGACACCATGACCACAGCAACTCTTACAAAGGAAACATTTAATTGGGGGGGCTCACTTACACTTTCAGAGGTTTAGTCCATTATCATGGGGTAGGGGGCAGAGGGACATAAAGGTTGACATGTGGCTGAAAGAATAGCTGAAAGTCCTAAATCTTTCAGGCAACAGGAATTTCATGACTTACTGGGTGGTATTCTGTGCATATGAAACCTCAAAGCCCTCCACCATAGTGACACATTTCCTCTAACAAAGTCATAGCCACTCCAACAAGGCCATATCTACCAATAGTGGCATTCCCTATGAGATTATTGGGGTCAATAATATTCAAAATACCACAAGGACTAACAAGATGGCTCCACATCAACATTCAAAGTTACACTTCTGTATTAGTTAGGGTTCCTATTTCTGTGAAGAGACACTGTACAAATTAGCTCGATTCGGGAAATAACCAGGCTAGCTAAAGGATAAAACAATTATATTTGTATTTATTATAAGGAGATAACTCATGAAACAGGAACAAGAAGTTCAAGCTCAGCTGTGCCCCGTGGAAATCACACAGAAAGAGCACACCTGGGCCGTGCACCTGTTTTTCTCTCCCAGTCCCAGAAAGCCACACCTTAACTTGGATCCACCTCTTAAAGATAATAGGCTACCAAGGTTTCCCCATCAAGACAACATGACCACAAAACTCTTATAATGGGGTGGCTTATAGTTTCAGAGGTTTACTCCATTATCATCATTGTGGGACACAGTGGTATACAAGGAGACATGATGCTGGAGAATGACCCAAGAATTCTACATCTTGTCCCGAAGACAATAGGATGTGAACTGTCTCACTGGCTGTAGCTTAAGCAAAGGAGACTTCAAAGCTTACCCCCATAGTGACACACTTCCTCTAACAAGGCCATACTTTCTAATGGTGCTACTCCTTTTGGGCGCCATTTTTTCCAAACCACCATACCATCTGTTAAAGAAGTACTTCAGTGGGGAAGAGAAGATACAGCTGACTGTGTGAATACAAATGCTGAAGACTATAAAGAATTCTTCCAACTCATGAGATTTGCTGAAGTAATCCAAGAGGTGAAGTAGTGAGACCAGTAGTGATATGTGGATTGACACAAGAAGGTGAAGGAGAAACCTGGCTAGGGAGGATGACTGGATGAGCCACTGGTGACAGAAATGATTCTAAAGAGCTTCTCATCATTGCCCTTTGGCTATCAATGAGAGATCCTTCCAAAAGTAATTGAAGTCTTGAAGAAACAACATTACCTATGACAACTGATAACTGAGGAGTTTAGCAAACAATATATTACTTTCAAAACTTTTTAAAAAGAATGTGACAATGACGTTTTAAATTTAAAAAAAAAACTACAGGTTGATCTCAGGACTGAAATCAGAAATAGAATAACTGGAGAAGAAAAAACTTTGAAGTGTAAGACTGAGATTTTGGAGAAAACTACAGTCCACAAAGATGATAAACACAACCTACAGCAGGAGCTTAAAATCCAGAGTCAGAAGCTTCAGCTTTGTCTGACAAGTGCAAAGGCCAGGTTGTAAGGCACGGTGACAGATGAAATGGCAGAAGGAATGTGAGAATCAGGTAGCAGTTACTCAGAGATGCAGAATAAACTGTGGCTCAAAGACAAAGAGCTCAAATAGTTGAAGGTCACTGTGACTAAACCCAAACCTGAGAAGCCAGAGACGCTCCTGAGAGTCACACATGCCTAATACACCAAACACTGTCTGACACAGAAAGCCCCATTCTGTAGGGATCAGATGAGTAGATTATAAGTCTACCTCCCTCTAATGTGCAAAATGAGACAGCTATGCAATCACATGTCCCTTACACTACTACAGTGTCTGTTGAAAATGAAAAGGTGAATAGCTAAGTGTGAGAAGTACATGCTGACCCACCAGGAAGGAGCTTCCGATAGGGAAATTCAGATTAAAGTAATTAAGGGTGATGTTAACGAAGTGATGGACAATCTGTTCAGTTTACTGATGTTGAAACTTTAAAATAAGAATCACCAACTGGCATTCAAAAATAAAGTTCATCCACAGTAGCACCTCCCAACCAGAGGGTACAGACTTTGAATAGACTGATGTAGAAACTAAGTGTTCCCTGATGGAGATGAGAGCAGGACTTCAACTGGGACCCCAGTATCAGTATCACTCACAACTCAAGTGGAAAAGGCCTTGAACTGACAGCCCTGGTATCAAAACGTTTTTGTTTGTGTTTGTGTTGGTGACTTCTCTAAATCAGTGCCATAGCAGTATTAGGGTCATCTTACAGAAGAGAGTATGTAGATACACTGAATTTTTTGTGACTTTTCCAACTACTCGAATATTTTCTAGGATTTTTTAAACAAAACAAATTCTTTTATTGATAAGATAAAAAATGAACTTTAAACATATCTAACAATTAAGACTTTCAAAATAAAGATGATGACTGGCCAACAGTAAAACCATTTTAGGAACTGTTTAGAATTCTGTATGTATACTGACTTCCTAACCTTCAGATATGCCAAAGGAATTGAAATAATAAGCACAAGACATGCACACACACACACACACACACACACACACACATACACACACAGTAAGACAGCTCAGTGAGTGCAAGTGTTTGCTATATAACCCTGATGGCAAACCTGAATTCAATCCCCAGAGCCCATATAATAGAAGAGTTAGCTGTCTTTGGTTAATCCTATGTCAAAATGGGAGGTAGAAATCTGTAGAAGCTTGAGTATGCAGGGCAGTGGCAAATATTAACCAGAGACTCTGCTTCAAAAACAAGGTGGAAGGAAAGAGCCAACCCCCAAAGTCATCTCCCAATCTCCTCTCACCACACTCACAAAATAACTGAATGAAAATAAATCTTAAATATAAGTTTAACACACACTGATATCTACTAATAGGTGTTGTCCTCAAAGAAACCATAATAATCTTTCCTGGGCATCTTAACAGATGTTTATCAAGTATGAAGTCTACATCTTTAGTAAACTTTAGACATTCTGTATAATAAAGAAAACAAATTCATAGATATTCTAGTTCAAGAACAACTGAATAAAAAATTATAAACATTCATAAAAATATATAATTTAGCATACAATAACTATAGGTAAGAAAATAAAACATTTCTAAAACTATGTAAATGATTTACTAATCCACTATCAACCACTTACATGAACTAGACATTGATCTATGTTTTCTAAAACATTTGGTAAAACATGAATGAATTCCTGTCTCAAATTAATAACAAAATATTATAACATCTTTTTTAAAGATGTGTGTGTATGTGTGTGCGCGCCTGCCTGCCTGCCTGCCTGCCTGTACCTATCATATACAAAGTGCATGTAGTTGCCCACAAAGACCAATTGAAGGCATCAAATTTGCCAGAACTGGAGTTACAGACAGTCATGAACCACTCAATACGGTGCTCAAAAACAAATTCTGGTTCTCTGTAAACTCTGATGCTCTTACCTGCAGAGCCACCTCTGGAGCACCTAGATATAACTTCTTCTTCTTCTTTTTCTTCTTTTTTTTTTTTTTTTTTTTTTTTTTTTTTTTTTTACAAAGGCGTCTTGTTTATTCTTATCAGCATCACTGACTCTCAGGGTTCACATTTCCCAACACCGCTCCTCTCCATACAGTAGTTAATGTGCAATCTCACTTGTGGGCCTGGGAAGGGTAGGGGCTTGGCTCTGGGTGGGAAGGGCACTGGCACTTCACATGGGCCAGTGGGTGGTGGCTGTCCCCATGACAGGCGTGGATGGGTGCGAGGATAGCCACTGGGTTTGCCCCTAATTGTCTTTCCTGCTAGGTGGGTTACTTTTTCACTCTCCTGGGCGCTTGGGGTGGGAGCATGCAGCTCTCGGGAGGGCAGAGCAAGCAGCTGACCGCCAGCGGAGGGACGCAGGGGTGGCTCCTGAGGTAGTAAGGCACAGCCCTGTCTTTGGCTCCTAGTGAGTAGTTTTCTTCCCTGCACCCCTAGCTTTATACCTCCCCCACTCCAAGCCCGGGAGTCAGGGCCACCTCCTGAGGTGCTTGTAACCAATGGGCTCTGCTGCTCATTCTACAAGACCTCTCAGTCCCATGGAGTTGCCCCTTTACTAAGCCTGGGCAGGGAGCACAGCCTGCCCTCACCATGGCCAGGCTCAGCTGCTTGCCAAGTTTCCAGGAGATTGTGCTTTGGGATCTTTGCTGGGGGAGGTGGGACAACAGGCCAGGACAAGAGTAGAGGGAGGGCGTATGACTAAGGTGCTTGTGCTTTAGCTAGGTGTGTCAATGCCCCTCCACTTGGTCACACAGGGCTAAGGTACTGGGGGCTAAATCAGACCCAACATCCCACCTCACTGTAACTCTTTCAGATGTTAAGAGGGACCCTGGCAGATTAGAGGGTGCTGCTGGCCTGGAGGCAGGTCTCCAGATCTGACTCAAAAGGCTCCATCCCACCTTCTCCAATCCTGCAACTCCTTGCCTCTGAAGAGGCAGCTAGGATGCAGAGTTGGGGAGAGGGAAGGAGGTCAGGGCTAGAACAGAACCAGTGAGATGGTGGAATGACATTAATGAAGAGAAGGAGTAACAGAAACCCTGTGCTCACGTATTAAACTCAGAAACCCAAGAGCTTGCTCCTGGAGAGTTAAGAGTGGAAAGGAACGGCCAGAGAAAGCTCCACAAACCGCCAACAATGGATGTGGACCCTGCCCTGCTTCATCCCCCAGGAGTGGGCTCAGCCAACTGGGACCTGTGAACACCCTTAAACTGTAGTCCTGGGGGAGAGGAAGCTGGTTGGATCCACAGGAGTCCTGGGGCACTGGGAATGGGCCCCTGTGGAAACATGCACCCACATTCCACACACACACACATTCAGTTTTCCCTACATCCTGCCTTCCACAGCCCAGGGATCCAGGGGACCTCAGACACATTCCCATTGATTTGAAAAATAAAAGGAAATCTTATACTTCATTATTTCATTCGCTAAAAAAATGTTTCAAAAAGTTATGTACAGGGGGTGGGGGCTGGGAGCCCTGCCCAGGGTCTGATGGGAGAAGGGCTTCTTAAAAATCTTTTAAAATAGATTCTACTTATTTAGGCTGTGTGTGTACATACTCAGTTGTTTATGTGCCATGGCATGTAGGTGGGGATTATTACATGACAATTTGAAGGAATCAATTCTCTCCTTCCACTATGTGAGTCTCAGGGATCAAACTGAGGTTGGCAGCTTTGGCTGCATGTGCCTTTTTCCTCTGAGCTAGCTATCTCACAAGTACAAAATACTGTAACTCTGAAACAAAAATTATGTAAGTGATAACAAAAATTCTGTTTGTATATGTATACTAAAATAACAACATATATGCCTATAATATTAATTGAACTATTAAGTGCTAAGTATGGGTCTAAATTGTTATATGAATACAAATTAATATGGAACTTATAATAAAAGAGCATACCTAGATAATCAATTAGTAATTGTAAAAAAACATAAAGTAAAGCTTACCACTTCTTCATCTGAAAGTTCACGCCCCTGGATACTGCTATTCTCTCTCACAGCTTGCTGATGTTTTTTCCCTTTGATGTGGCTAAAGAGATAAACTTCTGAAGCGATCTAAAAACACAAAATCAAAGCCATATCAATCAACATACCACTGTATACAATACTAAGAACTAAACTTGCAATCCAGTTTTTTTATACAAGTTCAGATCATTCTAGAATATATAATACATATACATATACATAATCTTAAAATATTTCCCCTAGAATGCAATTCTGAGACTAAGTTTAAAGACTCAAGTCTCAATTCTGAAAAACTTGGTTTTGATTTCTGGTCCCAATATATTAAAATATTGATTTAATCTATCATTAAACAGGTAAACAACCATTTTAGTAACAATTACATACACCAACACTTTATACTGCCATTCCTAAAATGCTATTATTTGTAATTCTTACTTTTCATTTAAAATCCTCAAAGAAGTCAATAGCCTTAATAGATGTCTTAGCACAAGATTTAAAAGGCTGGAAGCCTTTTAATAAATTTTAGCAATAAATTATATCAACAGACTATTAACAGTGACAACCACCTACCAGGACATTGCAGAGAGAACACTGCTTCTTTCTTTCATAAGGGGTCAGTTTAGGGGCATAATCAGTACTTGCATGTCGCCCACTGCTTAACTCAGCAGCCTTTTCTTTCCTTTGTTCCATCTGTTCCATGTGCCTTCGAATGCTCTCATCATGCTGTAGACAGGGTCAAAGTGTGAGAAAACTTAAAACATATTCAAGTTATACTAAGATCTTGGAAAAAGAATTTCCATTTAAACTTCTAAAATAATCCAAAAGTACCTGGTTTCAGTATTAACTTTCACACTGAACAATAAAGTTCACAGTCTTTTAACATATCACTCTTGCACAATAATGCTCCTAAAGTGTGTCCACAGGATGGTAGTGCATGTTTTCTGGGAACAGTTTCATAAACAAATTTGTAAAAGAATAAGTTAAATATTTTTAACACAGAACTTCATACATCTTCTAGCACATCACTGTGCTCAGAGACTCAACATTACTGGTTACTTGGAAGTAGAATTTGGAAAGCTTCTACCCACTACCCATTTGCCTACCTATCAAACACTATGGTAAGTACTGACCCACAGAAACACGCATGCTTAGACACACAGCAGGAAGGTGACAAAGACATACTACAGAATATAACTGCCCGATAACTACTTTTTCACTCCCAATCACAATCCCAAAAAATCTTTTTTGTGTTAACACTATTTTGTATAGCCAGAATGTATCTTACTCAACTGAATTTTCTATTTTCAACTACTCTTTTCAAGATTTAGCTGAGTAATTATTCTTTCTGACATTTGATAGACCATAACCTTACCTCTATGATGCAGAAGTTATCTGCTAACATCTGAATCTTATACTAGATTAGGCATTTCCTAAAAATGGGACTCCAATCTTATCCATTCATTAGTATTTACTGCACTGAATTTAAATGAATGATAAATTCCTATCTTTCAGATTAAAAAGTTACTATCTCTACAAGGAGCCAAGATGTAAATCATTGATACAATATAAAGCACTTCTATAGCAGAGACCACCTACATGTTATAATACTGGGAAATCTTTTTCTAGAAATTATTAGTATTTATAATCTTCCAAGTTAGAACTATGCAATTCAAAAGTATTGAAATCAAATGAATAATTGCCAGATAATTAAAATAATAAAGTACTATTAATAATTGCTGTGGGACAATGGTCTTGTACTTTGTAAAGATTTGCCAATTGTATTTTAATAAAATGTTGATTGGTCAGTAGCCAGGCAGGAAGTAGAGGCGAGGCAATAATAACAGGAGAATTCTGGGAAGAGGGAAGCTCAGTCTGCAGTCATCACCCAGACACAGAGGAAGCAAAATGAAAACACCTCACTGATATAGGTATCAACCATATGACTAACATAGACAAGAATAATGGGCTAATTTAAGATGTAAGAATTAATTAATAGGAACCCTGAGCTAATAGGCCAACCAGTTTATGTTCATAATTAATGTAGACCTCTGTGTATTTCTTTGGGACAAATGGCTACAGGACCAGGTGGGACAGAAGCCTCCAGCAACAAATAATGACTTCCAGTTATTTATTAACTGATTAATAAGAGTAAATACCAAATATCTTTATTATTGTTCCACAATGATTCTATAATATCAAAATAAATTTATAACAAAATAAATTGGGTTGCCAAACAGCTGTTTGAATCAGTTATGACTCATTCATAAAAAATCTGTTATCTAAATAGTATAAATACAAATTAATTCAACTTTTATTCCACATTAATTCAACTTTTATTCCACAGAATTTTATAGTGTGCTCCATTTAAGCTCTCAGTTTTCAAATTAAAATAACATGCTGTTCTGACCTTGAGCTGAATTTTTTTCTGCAGCTCTTCCATAGCTTCTTGCTGAGCTGCTGTGAGTGCTGCCAACCGTTCTTCCCTGTCTCTGTAAGACACAGTCAGATCTGTAGGTTCACCTGCTTGAAGTAACACACCTCAATCTCATGAAACAAAAAAATACAATTTAGTTGCAAGGCTTATATTTTCTCAAATATTGCCTAATAAATACTTGAGAAGCAATAGTAGTTTGCTCATCCTGTTTGTTTTTAGTAATGAAGCAATACAGCTGATTAGCTATGAAAATAAGTTTCTGACCCCAAGAATAGTTCTGGAACTATCATTAAATATAAAATGTTGAAAACATAATTTATACCTATCTTCTTAAAAATATTATTAATATCACAAGGAAACAATAGAAAAGTTATAAACCAATAAGCAAAGTGAACGGAAGAGGTAACCATGATGTGCTCTGAATATCAACATTTCAACTGAAAAGCAAAACAAAGAATACTGGTATCTGAGCTTTCAGGGAAATTAGAAATGAAGGTGTTTTGATGAGAAGCTCAGAAACAGAAACACAACAACTGTAGCAGATCACCTGCTGCCACCTCCCCCTCCTCTCTACCCCATCTCCAGTGAATCAAGCAGATCTCCTCCAGCCTGCCTCCCCACATATCTTGTGGTTCTAGCCCCCCCACTCCAGCAGGCTTCCTCTAGGAACTTGCAAGGCAAGTCTGACATGGAGGCAAATAGGCCAGCAGTTCTCAAGCTATGGATGTAACCTCTTTGGTGGTCAAACATCCCATTCCCAAGGGTCACATATCAGATACTTATATTATGAATCATAACTAGTAAAATTACAGTTATAAGTAGCAACCAAAATTATTTTATGGCCAAGGGTCACCACAACATGAAGGATTGTGTATTAAAGGGTCACAGCATTAGGAAGTAGTAGGTAATTAAAGCAGGTAGATAGGCAAGCTTCAGATTTTCGCCCCTCCCTCTCTTCTCCATAGCCAATCCCCCAGTTTCATCCCTATTTATGGCCACTTCTCACTCTTTGCCTCCATTTCCGAGGGACTAATCAAATCCTAGTAGAACACCCTACTCTCCTCCCTCCTGTGGAACCCCTCACAGCCCACCCCTAGCCCATCCTCCTACCTAAGTGTCAGCTTCCAATGCCTAGAAACACATTTTTTGCTGGAAGCAACAGTGGCTACATAAGTCAGGATCCCTGAAGAATTTCCTACTATACAACACACAGCCACCAAACTCTACTAACCAGAGAGGGCAACCAAACAAGGAACAAAACATCCACCCAACAAAGATAAAGATAGATATCAGCACCTGGAATTACAATATTCACAAGCCAAGATACCTAAATGCCAGCTTGAAAACAATAACAGCCAGGACAAAATGTCGCCACCACAGTCCAGCCACCCTGCAAGAGCAGGCCCTGAGATCTGCAACACAGCTGAAGCAGAAGACAAAACCTTTAAAATAGCCTTTATGAATAAGACAGAAGTCCTTAGAGACAATGAATAAATCTCTTTTTAAAAAATCTAGGAAAACACAACATAGTGGAAAGGAAATAAAACAGTTCAAGACCTGAAACTGGAAATAGAGTCAGAAAAAAAAAAACTGTGGGAAATCTGGATAAGAAAAATTTAGAAACTCAAACAAGAACCTCACAGGTAAGCCCCTCAAACAGAATACAAGAGATGGAGAAAGAAATCTCAGGCATTAAAGAGATGCTTAGAAGAAATGGATACCACAACATAAGAAAATGTTAAATCTAAAATAAATCCTGACACAAAACATCTAGGACACTGTGAAAAGACCAAATCTAAAAGTAACAGTAATAGAGGAAAGAGAAGAAATGCAAGTCAAAAACACAGGAAATATTTTCAACAAAATAATAGAAGAAAATTTCCCTGACCTAAAGAAGGAGATGGCTCTCAAGATATAAGAAGTATACAATATACCAAATAGACTAGATCAGAAAACAAAAACCCACAGGCACAAATAATCAAATATGGAGCATAAAGAACAAATAAAGAATAATAAAAGGTACAAAAGAAAAAGGCCAAGTAACATAAAGGCAGAACTATCTGAATAACACTTGATTTCTTGATGGAGACTCTAACACCATAGGGGCCTGAACATATGTTCTACGGATGGTTAAGAGACCATACATGCCAGCCCAGACTACTATACCCAGCATAACTTTTAATCACCATGGATGAAAAAAAAGACATTCCATGATAAAGCCAAATTTAAGCAATATCTATTCTAC
Organism: Alexandromys fortis; assembly: GCF_014885135.2. Taxonomy (NCBI): domain Eukaryota; kingdom Metazoa; phylum Chordata; class Mammalia; order Rodentia; family Cricetidae; genus Alexandromys; species Alexandromys fortis. The sequence continues at coordinate 1,300,171 of NW_026068050.1, read as the reverse complement.
AAATCCAACACTACAAAATGCACTAGAAAGAAAATTCCAACCTAATGAGGTTAATGACATCCAAGAAAACACAAAGAATAAATAATCCCAGACCAGCAAATAAAAAGGGAAATATATACATACACACTAACACCAATAAAATAACAGGAATCAACAAACCCTTCTCATTGATATCTCTCAACATCAGTGTTCTTAATTCCCAAATTAAAAAAAAAAAGAGAGAGACTAACAGAATGGATGAAGAAACAGAAGGAACCAGCCTTCTGCTTAATCCAGGACAAGCACCTTAACATCAAGGATAGATATCACCTCAGGCTAAAGAAAAAGAAAAAAATATTGCAAGAAAATGGAAAAAAGAAGCTGGTATAGCCATTTAATATCTAACAAAATAGACTTCAAACCAAAATGAATCAAAAAAGATGGGGAAGAATACTACATACTCAAAGGAAAAATCTACACATATTGATCCTCACACACTGATGAGACCTTTATTCCCCAACATCATACTTTTATTGAGAATTTCATACGATGCACTCTAATCACACTTGCTTCCCACCCTTGCACCCTCCCCCCAAAATACCACACAAGTCCAATTTGTGTTGCCCACTGTGTTGGAGCACAGTCAAACTCCTAGTGATAAGCTCCTTTCCCAATCCCTCACCAAAAGCCATCAACTTTGAAGAGCTATACTTCAGCATCTTTATCACAGTTTTTTTGTTTGTTTGTTTTTTGTTTTTTTGCATGGGAGGGGTTCAAAACAGGTGTAGCCTTGACTGTCCTGGAACTTGTTCTATAGACCTGGTTGACCTTAAACTCACAAAGATCTGCCTGTCTCTGCTTCCCTAGTGCTGGGATTAAAGGTAATCCCACTACAACCACTGTGAAGGCCCAAAAATGTGAACCTATTTCCACCTTGACCAAAGGTCAGAGAGTAGGAACTTACCTCTATTCCTTCAATGTTATTTTCTGTTTTTACCTCAAACAAAGGTCCCACCTATATTTCTGACCAGTTCTGAGAGTTCTACTCTCTCAAGGTTACTGTCAACAAGCACTGGTAATAATATCCAGACCTTGTATTTCAGGAATAGAGAAGTAGATATGTTTCAACCCCAAACAAAAGTCTAGGTATCCAACTAAGTTCCCACTCCCTTAAGGAGATAACAATAGAATCCAAACAGGAGTGGTCTGCCTATAGAATATTTTGGTATAGGGTGTGAGCTTGACTTGTTTTGATCTAGCAACAGAATGTTTAACTACGACTGCAGCCCACAACCTTGTATCATGTTAATGCAGCTTTTTATCTTATTCTTTCCTTTTGAGGTCAGGGATATTTTAAGCAATTGGAAATTAAACACAAGCAATTTCAGTATTCACTGAAACTCCCTCCTGGTACTATCTTCTGTTTTCTGTTTTATTATTTTACTCATGTCTTCATACTCTTTAATAATTTTTCTGAGACTCACACCCCTACCCTGGTAAATAGTATTTTTGTCAAGGCTGGTGCCCAACAAACTGCCCGACCCTTTATAACACCTTTTAAGGACTCTCTTTAATAGCTTCTTGTCTGGACTGTTTCTTTGGGGGGACAGAAGAGATCCCCACTGCCTCTAATGTAGTGTGTTTATCTCATGGAAACTTCCCGTTCTATTGAGCATTTTTACCTATGGATTACGATGAAGATAATACCTTCTTAAACTGTACTGTCTAATTGGTAATAATAATATTAGTTTATTCAGAGTTTTGATGACTAAAATTAAAACAAGGAAGTGTCACACAGCTAGAATACATGAGGTTCCATTAAGGAGCCATACAGACTATGACTCAGGTTAATGATTAAGAAAAACAATTGAGTCCTAGTTAGTCCAGCTACCTTAAATTCTTTTAACCTTAATGTTGGCAGGTGTGTTCACAGGTTTCAGAGTGCATTGTAGCTGAAACAAAGACTTCTAATAATGTAAGGCTAGACTAAGATGTTTTTGTCAAATAGTTTTGAGGTGAAAAAACCACAAAGACAACCTAAAGTTTTAGAAAGGCACATAGCTGAATGAGGAACTTGCTGAGGTCAGGGAACAAGAACAAAACAGTCCAATTACCATTAGCTGACTTGCCTTGCTTGCTAGGATTGGTTGATGACCAAAGGTGATGATTAATTCCTTATACCCATTTCTGCCCTCAATCTCCTGATAGAAGAAACTATTGACAAGTGGCTATGTACCCTAAAGATTTAAGGTAGAGTTGATTGATTCTTTTTCATATACAAAAGCTTAGATTTGTGATTCCTTTAAGAGTCCTTAAAAGATTACCTTTCAAGATAAGCAATAAAGTGATTGGTCTTTTCTTTGTAACAGCCTGCCAGTAAAAGACACGACGAAGAAGAATATCTTCCCTACATGGTTAATCTATAATATGTTGTTTGAGTATGTATGTACACTGGTTCTTGGGATAATTTGTTTTTCACTTGTAATATGTGAAATGTGTAGTCAAAAAACATGCTGATTTTTCCTATTTGTTTTGTATCCATTGCAATCATTCACTTGAAAAACAGAATGTAACCACATTGTAATTTTTATATTGCCTCAAAGATTTTGCTGGGGTATATAAGCTGCAAGAAAAAGAATAAATCTTGGGGTAACCCTGACCAAGGAAGTGAAAGATCTATTTGACAAGAACTTTAAGTCTTTGAAGAAAGAAATAGAAGAGGACACCAGAAAGTGGAAGGATCTCCCTTGCTCTTGGATTGGGAGGATCAACATAGTAAAAATGGCAATTCTACCAAAAGCAATCTATAGATTCAATGCAATCCCCATCAAAATTCTTCACAGATCTGGAGAAGACAATAATCAACTTTATATGGAAAAACATAAAAACCCAGGATAGCCAAAACAATCTTATACAATAAAAGAACATCTGGAGGCATTACCATCCCTGACTTCAAACTCTATTACAGAGCTACAGTATTGAAAACAGCTTGGTATTGGCATAAAAACAGAGAAGTTGACCAATGGAATCGAATAGAAGACCCTGACTTTAACCCACAAACCTATGAGCACCTGATTTTCGATAAAGGAGCTAAAAGTATACAATGGAAGAAAGAGAGCATCTTCAACAAATTGTGCTGGCAAAACTGGATGTCAATCTGTAGAAGAATGAAAATAGATCCATATCTATCACCATGCACAAAACTCAAGTCCAAGTGGATTAAAGACCTCAATATCAGTCCGAACACACTGAACCTGACAGAAGAGAAAGTGGGAAGTACTCTACAACAGATGGGCACAGGAGATCACTTCCTGCATATAACCCCAGCAGCACAGACAGTAAGGGCCTCATTGAATAAATGGGACCTCCTGAGACTGAGAAGCTTCTGTAAAGCAAAGGACACTGTTGCTAAGACAGAAAGGCAACCCACTGACTGGGAGAAAATCTTCACCAACCCCGCAACTGACAAAGGTCTGATCTCCAAAATATATAAAGAACTCAAGAAACTAGACCGTAAAAGGCTAATCAACCCAATTATAAAATGGGGCACTGAGCTGAACAGAGATCTCTCAACAGAAGAAGTTCAAATGGCCAAAGGACACCTAAGGTCATGCTCAACTTCCTTAGCAATCAGGGAAATGCAAATCAAGACAACTTTAAGATACCATCTTACACCTGTCAGAATGGCTAAAATCAAAAACACCAATGATAGCCTTTGCTGGAGAGGTTGTGGAGAAAGGGGTACACTCATCCATTGCTGGTGGGAATGCAAACTTGTGCAACCACTCTGGAATGCAGTGTGGCGGTTTCTCAGAAAACTCGGGATCAACCTACCCCTGGACCCAGCAATACCACTCTTGGGAATATACCCAAGAGAGGCCTTATCATACAACAAAAATATATGCTCTACTATGTTCATAGCAGCATTGTTTGTAATAGCCAGAACCTGGAAACAACCTAGATGCCCTTCAATGGAAGAATGGATGAAGAAAGTATGGAATATATACATATTAGAGTACTACTCAGCAATAAAAAAACAAGGACTTCTTGAAGTTTGCAGGCAAATGGATGGAAATAGAAAACACTATCCTGAGTGAGGTAAGCCAGACCCAAAAAGAGGAACATGGGATGTACTCACTCATATTTGGTTTCTAGCCATAAATAAAGGACATTGAGCCTATAATTCGGGTTCTTAGAGAAGCTAAATAAGAAGGAGAACCAAAAGAAAAACATATAGGCATCCTCCTGAATATTAACCTTCATCAGGCGATGAAAGGAGACAGAGACAGAGACACACATTGGAGCACCGGACTGAAATCTCAAGGTCCAAATCAGGAGCAGAAGGAGAGAGAGCACGAGCAAGGAACTCAGGACCGCGAGGGGTGCACCCACACACTGAGACAATGGGGATGTTCTATCGGGAACTCACCAAGGCCAGCTGGCCTGGGTCTGAAAAAGCCTGGGTTAAAACCGGTCTCACTGAACATAGTGGACAATGAGGACTACTGATAACTCAAGAACAATGGCAATGGGTTTTTGATCCTACTGCACCTATTGGTTTTGTGGGAGCCTAGGCAGTTTGGATGCTCATCTTACTAGACCTGGATGGAGGTGGGTGGTCCTTGGACTTCCCACAGGGCAGGAAACCCGGATTGCTCTTTGGGCTGACGAGGGAGGGGGACTTGATTGGGGGAGGGGAAGGGAAAGGGGAGGCGGCGGTGGGGAAGAGACAGAAATCTTTAATTAATAAATAAATAAATAAATTTAAAAAAAGAAAAAGAATAAGGATAGAGTTAAAATGCGTTAGTAGGAAAATATCAAGACTGTGAGAATTAAAAGGGAAACATCAAGAATAAAGATACACTTAAAAGGAAAACATCAATATTGAGAGAATTAGGAGGAAAACATCTAGAGAGACAGAAGTGACATTTCTGGATAGAGATAAGAAAAGAGAATACAGAATACAAAATCAGAATTTTTTAAAAAAAAAACGAGAATAAAGAAAAGTATCTAAAGGAAACCATCAAAAGAATGTGTGAGTGACTTTTTCTTTAACTCCCTCAGATTAAAAAGTCTAGTATGTGTCTACTCTATGGCTTCCTTTTGAGTCCTGCAGCACCTGGGGGCTGTCTCCCCAGGCAATGGTATCCAGAGGCAGCACACACCATAGAAGGTTATAAAGAAGACTTAATCCAGAAAAACAAAGCATTTTTAATCTCAGAGCCCAGGCCCTCTTGCCAGCTACATGCTTCTTTGTCCACCACAGCTGGGAAAATATAATACGCCACTCTCACCAACAGACAAGCTATCCAAACAAAAACTAAAAAGGGAGAGGCTGGAACTAATGGACATTATAAGCCAAATGGACCTAACATATTTACATAATGTTTCACCCAGACATCCTATCTGACCACCAGATTAAAGCTGCATATCAGCAACAGAAAGCTTACAAACTTGTGGAAACTGAACAACTCACTACTGAATGAAAAATGGGTCAAGGTAGAAATTAAAAAAGAAATTCAAGACTTTCTAGAATTAAATGAAAATGAATAAACAACATACCCAAACTTATGGAACACAGTGAAGGTGGTTCTAAGAGGCAAGTTTATAACACTAAGTGATTATATTTTTTGAAAAATGGAGATGGAGATCTTATAATGTAACTTAACAGAACAGCTGAAAGCCCTAGACGAAAAAGCAAAAAAGTTATACCCAAAAGAAGTAGATGGAAAAAAGACAAGAAGAAAAGCATAAACCTAGAAAATGGGAAAATATTTTTACCAACTACATATCTGATGGAGGGCTAATATCCAAAATATGTAAAGAACTCAAAAACTAGAAATCAAAAAAAAAAACAACCCAATTAAAAAATGAGGCACAGTTCTAAACAGAAAATTCTCAAAAGAGGAAATTCAAATGGCTGGAAAAACAAATGTTCAACATTCTTAGTCAACAGGGAAATGAAAATTAAAACTTCTTTGAGATTACATCTTATACCTGTCAAAATGGCTAAGGTTTAAAAAAAAGAAACAAAAACAAAACAAAAAAACAGTTAACATGTTGTTCATCCTTAGGAGGATGTGGAGTAAGGGGAACACTCATCCACTGCTGGTGAAGTGAAAACTTATATAGCATTACACTATGAAAATCAGTGTGGCAGTGCCTCAGGAAGATGGGAATAGATCTACCTCAAGATCCAGCTATAACAATCCTGGACATATACTCAAAAGGACACTTCATCCTACCACAGAGACACTTGCTCATCCATGTTGACTGCTGCTTTATTCATAACAGCCAGAAATCAGAAACAACCTTGAAGTCTCTCAATATTTCTTTAAGAATAGATAAAGAAAATATGGTACATTTACACAACAGAATATCACTCAGCCACTAAAAAATGAAATTTGCAGGTAAATGGATGGGACTAGAAAAAGAAATCATCCTGAGTGAGGTAGCCCAGACCCAAAAAGATGAACATGGTATGGTATGTACTCACTTGTAAGTGGATATTAGCCATAAACAAAGGTTATTGAGCCTATAGTTCATGATCCCAGAGAAGCTAGGTAACAAAGTGAACCTAAGAAAAACATATATATCCACCTAGAAAATCAAAATAGACAAGATCACCTGACAAAATGGAAAGCATGGGAGTGGGGAGAGAAGAGAGGGTGGAAGGGGAACAGGGGGGAGAAAGGGAGGGAGAAGAACTTGGAATGGAATGGTCAAGATGAAGGAAGGACAGAGATGAGTGCAAGGAAAGAGATATCTTGATTGAGGGAGCCTTTATGGGGCTAGCAAGAAACTTAGATCTAGAAAAATTCACAGGAATCCACATGGATGACCCCAGCTAAGACCCTAAGGAATAGAGGAGAAGGTGCCTGAACTGGTCTTGCCTTGTAGTCAAATTGATGAATATCTTAAATGTTACCATAGAACCTTCATCCAGCATATGATGGAAACAAAGACAGAGACCCGCATTGGAGCACTGGACTGAGCTCCCTAAGTCCAGCTGAAGAGTGGAAGGAGTGAGAATATGAGTAAAGAGGTCAAGACCATGATGGGGACACCCACTGAAACAGCTTACCTGAGCTAATCAGAGCTCACCAACCCCAGCAGACAGGAAGGAACCAGCATAGGACCACACTAGACCCTCTGAATGTTGGTGATATTTCTAGGGTTGGGGCAAACAGTGAGACCACTGGCAGTGGCACCAGGATTTACCCCTACTGCTTGTACTGGCTTTTTGGGGACCCATTCTCTTTGGATGGATATCTTGCTCAGCCTAAATATAGTAGGGAGGGCCTTGGACCTTCCCCAATGCAATGTGCCTTACCTAATCTGTGAAGTGGATGGCGGGCAGGGTAAGTGGAGTGAATAGGAGGAGAGGAGGGTGTGGGAACTTGGATTGGTATGTATAATGAAAAAAGATAGTTTGTTTTCTTTAAAAAAAAAAAAAACCAAAACCATAACTCAGGCAACTTATAAAAGAAAGCATTTATTTTATGGGCTCATGATTCTAAAGGGTTAGAACCCATGAGCATCATGGCAGAGGAAAACATGGAGACAGGCAGACAGGCATGGCACACTAGAGCAGTAGTAGACAGCTTACATATTGAGACAACAAAGGAGACAGAGAGAGCTAAATGAGAATGGTATAGCCTTTTCCAATCTCAAAGCCCACCCTAGTAACACACCTCCTTCAATGTCACACCTCCTAATCCTTCCCAAATAATTCCACAAATTGTGACCAAGCATTCAAATACATGAGCCTATGGGGCCATTCTCATTTAAACCACCACAAATTGTAGCATTAAACATACAAAATAAATGATGCCATATTGATATTAAAAGAAATTAACAAATATGACGTGGATGAATTTTTAAATTATATAGGGAAGAAACACTACCTCAGTTAGGTAGTCAAAGGTAACAACATCAGGGCTGGAAGTGATTTGAGAGGATAAGTGCTTCCCATAAGGCATCCTCAGCTCAGATTCCCCAGAGCCCACATAAAAAGTTGGGTTTTTAGAATGTGCCTATAAGCCTAGTGATAAGCAGCTAGAGACCAGAGGATCCTTGGGTATTGTTGGCCAACAAGTTTAGCCAAACTAGTGACCTCCAGGTTTACTGACAGAACTTTTTTGTTGTTATTCTTGTTCAAAAATAAGATTAAAAATCAATTGAAGAAATTTCTGATGCTGATCTCTTGCCTCCAAATGTACACGTGCACATATGCACTTAAACCCATGTGAAATACAAATAAAAAATAAATCAAGATGATATCATAAGCTTTTGATATGTTAATAATACTCCACTTGTGTTATCCTCCTCATAAAACATCATAACCCCAATCTAACCATAAGAAAAACATCAGACATGTCCTAAGAAACATCCCATAAAAATCTCAAACACTGGGATGTAAAGATAGCTAGGCAGTTAGGAGCACTGGCTGTTCTTCTAGAGGATCCAGGTGGAATTCCCAGAACCTACATGGCTGCTCACAACCATCTTAAACTCCAATTTCAGAGGATCTGAGGCAATCTCCTTGCCTCTGAGGGCAGTAGGCAGCACAGAGACACATGTATGAAAAATATCCATATACATAAAATAAGATAATTTAAAATCCTAAATACTAACTCCCTGAAACTGTGGAATCATCAAACCCCAAAAAAGTCTAAGAAACCATCAAACCTCAAAGAACTTAAGATAACTAACAAATATTTGAAGAAATTATGGTAAATAATGGTCAAATACTTCCAAAATTTATCTTTAAAAACACATTAATTGGCTGGACGGTGGTGGCAAACACCTTTCATTCCAGCACTTGGAGGCAACGGCAGTGATTTTGAGGCCAGCCTGGTTTACAAAGCAAGCTCCAGAACAGCCAGGACTGTCATAGAGAAACCCTGTCTTGAAAATCCAAAAAAGAAAACAAAACAAAAACACATTAATACACAGAACATTAATATAAAGAGAAACACAGGGATCTCTAGAAAAAATATTTTCAAAATTTCAAAAGACAAAGAGAATGACTATTTTGTGAGCATGAAGAAACAATTTACCACACTTAGAAAAAATAGCATGATTAAAGGCAGAGGTCTCATTAGAAACAAAAGAACAAGTCAAAATTTTGAAAGAAAAACTATTATTCAAATGAAATAAAATTAAAATATTCCCAGATGAATGAGTAACCAGAAGTTCACTGAACACAAAATCCTTTGCAAAAAAATGCTACAGTGAGTCTTATCAACTTAAAAAAAATCGCACCTGGATAAAAAGAAATGACACAGATCAGAATGATTAATAAATGCTTAAAGAAACACAAAGGAATGCAAAAATGCTTTTGTGTTTAATTTTGTGGTTTCTTTAAAAAATACAGAACAGCATAAGAAATAACTGTAACTCTATATTCTTCTGTTCATAACACACACAGATGCAAGATGTGCAACAATAAGGCATGAGAGGAAGAACAAAGTTGCTGCATTTACCATAACTAATTTCGTCATAAACTTAAGTATATTATAATAAGCCAAAAAGATTTCTATGCTTCAGCCAGTAAACAGTAAGACAAAAATTAAAATAATGCACCTTTAAGACTCAATGAGGAACTGTGACCGAGGAACTGCCCCTATCAGATAGGTCTGCAGTCATGTCTGAGGGGCATTTTGAGTATGGATTGAGGAGGAAGGGCCCATATCACCATGGGCAGTGTCAACCCAGGACTGGATGTCAGACCAGAAGTTAGCTAGTAAGCAGCATTCCCACAGGGTTTCTGCTTCAGTGCTTGTCTTGGTTTCTATTGATGATGGACTATAACCTGCAAGTCAGATAAAGCCTTTCTTTCCCAGGTTGCTTTCTAGTGTTTTATCACAGTAACAGAAAGAAAACTGGAAAAGGAGTTACAAATCATTTACCAGAAAGTTTTAGCTTAACAAAGAACAAAGCAGTAAAACTGAGAAAGACGTGAGACACAGAGATGACAAATCTAAAACTGTGGCAAATAAATCCAATCATATTAGGAACAAACATTTGAATCAGAAGGCAGAAATAAACAAGCATATTTCAGAAAATTAAAATACATGTTCAAGAAACGAAACCACAATACATGAAAGTACAAGGACAGAAGGCAAACTAAAAGGTAACTATGGTCATATTTATAACAGAAAAAAAAAACTGGCTTTTGCAGCAGTAAGATAGAGTGAGGAAAGAATGTATGCACTTGAGAATCAAAACACATGAAGATACTATTTTGCTACTCCACTTGAGCTGGGCAGACTGAACAGAAACCTAGTAAATAAAATACACGGAAGACTAGAGGGCTCTATCCCCTACTCAGTTGATAAATAGAGAACACTCTACCCAATACCATCTCCATTCTTCTGTATATATAGTCCATATCTAAGGCTATAAACAAGGTCTCTACAAATACAGAAGCATTGAAAATAGGCAAAGTATATTTCTCAAATGACAAAAAACTTCATTAGAAACCAGTAACAGAAAGCAATGTGGCAAACAAAGCTAAATATACACATCTAAAGAATGTCAAAGGGAAAAAAATGTCAAAGGGATCTAAATAACCTAGGAATAAAAAATAAATTCTTCAACAGGCCCACCCTGTATGATGCAAATACCTTTTCATTGAAGCTAAATAGAGTCAAATTACCTTTTCTTGGGCAATTAAAAAAAAAGAACTTCAAATAACTTTCTCAGGCAATACAAAGTTTTAAAAGTTCTTCATTTTGAATGTAATATCAAGTATCATGGGAATTTAGCACATTTTTAAATTTCTGGTATTTCTAGAACATATGTAAGAAATTGCTGATGTTAAGATCTAATTTTTCTCAGTGGCAAACTGTTCATCAAGACAAAAACCAAGATAGCAAAGTAGGTACCTAGCTCTTTCTCGGGCTGCATCTTCACGGGCTTTTTCCTTCTCTTGCCTCTGTTGTTCAATTCGGGCTTCTTGCTCTTTTCTCTTCATCAACAATTCCTCTACACGGGCCTGCCGTTCTGCCTCTAGGGCTCTCTTGCGTTCCTGATGTTAAAAACTAAAGTTACTAGAATTATGTGAAATTAAAACAATCAAAGGCAATGTAACTTTAACACAAACATATATTCTAGATTATTCCTGGATTGTCACTATGTACATGGTTTCTAAGAATTTAAGAAAAAATTAAATAGCAATGACATGGTTTTCAGATGTTATTTATCAGTGTTACACATAATGATAACATGATCTGGTATGAATTAAATCCTAAGAACTACATATAAATATATATACAAATTATACACACATATTATGGCACAGCTAGAAAACAGAATTAATCAAGTTTGAATATTCATGATCCATAAAAATATGCCAACTGTATTCCTACAATCTAACAAGTCATACTTTGAAAATACAATTAGGTGAAAATTTTTTTGCAATAGTATGATAGCTAATCTTGGTAGTCAACTTGACTAAATCTGGATTAACTAAAACCCAACAAAGCAGCTGGCAAAACAGTAAAGGATTTTTCTTGATGGAATTATTTGAAGTGGAAAACTACCCCAAGCCCAGACCACCCTACATCTGGGACACCTCCTGGAGGCAGCCCACATAAACGGACATGGAAGAAGAAAGATTCACTTTTTGCCTGCTTGTCCTCACTCTCACTGGCAAGTTCATCTATCCTGTTCCTGAGTCATTCCTTCGCTGGTGCTGGAACCTATTTCCTCGGGATTCCAATATGGACTGAAAATAGACAGCTGTCTAGGATGTCCCTGAGACACTAGCACCAATAGGGACTGAACAACTACTGGATCCTCGGCTTTTCTGTCAGAAGACAGCTATTGTTGCACTATCCAGACTGAGGCCTGTAAGCCACTCTACTATACAAACACACACACACACACACACACACACACACACACACATACACAAGCATACATACACACACACATATGCACACGCAAGCATACACATGCATGCACACATAAAAATTTCATTCTGTTTGTTCTTTCCTTTGAGAAACCTAATACAAATAACATCAAGAAAATCTTTCTTAAAAATAAGTAATAAATGTAATAAAAATCCATGATATGAATCAAAAACTATAAACTATTTCTAAAGTAAACTATATAAGGCACAGATGAATGAAAAGACATTTTCTATCCGTAGTTTATGATATGGTTATCAATTACAAAGATACAGCTCAGGCAAAAGAACTTGTCTAGCACATGGGAGGGAGGCCCTGGGCTCAACCACCAGTACTGAAGGCAAAAAATGAAGTTTCTTTTTGTGAAAACCCAATAAAGAAATCATCTAAACAGAGAACCTTCCTTGACACTGTCATCCCACAAGCAAAGCAATTATTCCCTCTCTCATGGTACTTTTATACCAGTTACATTTTTACACATTAAACTGGGATTTTATGATTTGCCACAAGGTAAATAATAATTAATTATTAATTGTTAATAATATCAATAATTGTCCTTGTCCTGGTGAGTTGAGATTTGTTATGCACGTCTGCTCCTTATTAGAAAAGAATATGTATTTTCATGACTTCAAACCAGCCCAAAAGCCTATTTGTAGTACTCAAAGTGATCACAGCTGAAGGTATTTAGAATAGTCTCCATTTATGTAAATACTGCAATTTTTTTTGCTGTAGCAAAATTCTCCACAGATAAGGTATTTTCCCAAGAAGGAACTAAGATAGATTCTTCACAAGACAACTCATTCCCTATGATGCTTCCTCCATCATGGATATGACAGCTGCAGAAATTCAACACTAATCAAGATTATCTGATGATACTGGTTAATAAATGATATGTTCCTCTGGTCCTAAGGACAAAAACTGCCCAAATCTTTATTAACTATCTCAATAATATTCTTTTTGGATCAGAAGAAGGAAATAATTACAGAACAACAGATGAGTGTCCCAGAGTAGCTCAGTGTACATCCGGCTGACCTTCGAGGACACTGATGTCCTCTCCATTCACTGCAGTGCTGCAGTGTGTCATGCACCCCTGGGAACGGAGACTAGGTTTTATCTCCAGCCCCTGACTCAGAGCCTGAGATATGAAAAGTGCTTAGTAAAGGTTTAGCAGAATCCTACCTGCACAGCCTCATCACGAGCTTGCTTTTCTTCTTGTCTTCTCTGACGTTCTTCCTGTAATTCATTAAGCCTCTGCTCATATTCCTTCAATTTTGATAAAACATCATGGCGTTTGTTCTGAGCTTCAAGGGTGTTTATGAAGGCAATCTCATTTACCTTCAATGAGAATGAAAAAGGAGTTAGAATCAAATTAATTCTTAAAAGAGAAAGAAAAGTATGTGTATGCTGCAGCTGCCCACGAACCATCTGGGGCTGGAGTCACAGGCACCTCAGCTACATGATGGGGTGCTATGAACCAAATCCAGGTCCTCTGAAAGAGCAGTATACACTCTTAACTACTGATCCACCTCTCCAGCCCCTTGATTTAATTCTTATAAAAAAAAAGAAATTTAGCAATGATTTTACATAATATTATTTAAATCAGCAGTAAGTCATGGGAAAAGTAACTGGTAAGTTTTTCCTGCCAGTATTTACCTCAAAGTAAACTAATGCATCAAGACTGAGATATAACACATGGGAAGGGCATGCAAGGATTTTAACATTGTAATAAAGAATAAGAAACTCAAGCAAACAGACAACTCTGTATATCTGGTAAGAAACCTTAGTTCAAAGGAAGGAACTATTTCACACTTCAAGAGACGTATAGGGATAGTGTGGGCTGCATTCCAGGTACTAGGAAAGGTTTGGTCATCAAGGGGCTGGAGAGATGGCTCAGTGGTTAAGAGCATTGCCTGCTCTTCCAAAGATCCTGAGTTCAATTCCTGGCAACCACATGGTGGCTTACAACCATCTGTAATGAGGTCTGGTGCCCTCTTCTGGCCTGCACACACATACACACACAGACAGAATATTGTGTACATAATAAATAAATAAACATTTAAAAAAGAGACATAACAACAACAACAACAAAATTACAGGTATATGAGACACTTGTCTGGAACTGCTTTCTTTACAACTCCGGAACCTGGACAATAAAATGCTCTTCAGAACAGCAGTTGAATGTGTTTGAGATGGTATGTCTCAGGAAGATTCTAGGCATTACACAAAGAGATAGACTGCGTGGCAATGACATTAAGAAACATTTCCATAGACAGAAAGAAGTAAACTACAGGATACGGCAAATTGAAGACCTGGGTATTAATCCACACACCTATGAACACCTGATTTTTGACAAAGAAGCTAAAAATATACAATGGAAAAAGAAAACATTGTCAACAAATGGTGCTGGTATAACTGAATGTCAGATGTAAAAGAATGCAAATAGATCCATATCAACCTACATACACAAAACTCAAGTCCAAATGGATTAAAGACCTCAATATAAATCCGACACCTGTCAGAATGGCTAAAATCAAAAACACCAATGATAGATAGCCTTTGCTGGAGAGGTTGTGGAGGAAGGGGTACCCTCATCCATTGCTGGTGGGAATGCAAACTTGTCCAACCACTTTGGAAATCAGTGTGGCAGTTTCTCAGGAAATTCGGGATCAACCTACCCCTGGACCCAGCAATACTACTCTTGGGAATATATCCAAGAGATGCCCTTTCATATTACAAAAGCATTTGTTCAACTATGTTCATAGCAGCATTATTTGTAATAGCCAGAACCTGGAAACAACCTAGATGCCCTTCAATGGAAGAATGGATGAAGAAAGTGTGGAATATATACACATTAGAGTACTACTCAGCGGTAAAAAACAATGACTTCTTGAATTTTGCATGCAAATGGATGGAAATAGAAAACACTATCCTGAGTAAGGTGTCCCAGACCCAAAAAGATGAACATGGGATGTACTCACTCATAATTGGTTTCTAGCCATAAAAAAATGACATTGAGTCTATAATTTGTGATCCTAAAGAAGCTAAATAAGAAGGTGAACCCAAAGAAAAACATATAGTTATCCTCTTGGATATGGGAAGTAGACAAGATTGCCGAGCAAAAATTGGGATCTTGGGGGAGGGGTGGGATAGGGATAAGGGGAGATGGGGAGAGAAATGTGAGAAGGGGAGGATTGGGGGAACTTGGGGAATTGGGATGGTTGGGATAAAGGAAGGATGGATATGGGAGTAGGGAAGCATTTATCTTAATTAAGGGATCCAGCTTAGGGTAGGCAAGAGACCTGAACCTAGAGGGGCTCCCAGGTGTCCAGGGGGATGTCCCCAGTTAGTGCCTTAGGCAGCTGAGGATAAGGAACCTGAAATGGCCCTATCCTATAACCACACTGATGAATATCTTGCATAACACCATAGAACCTTCATTGGGCGATGGATGGAGATAGAGACAGAGACCGACATTGGAGCACTGGACTGAGCTCCCAAGGTCCCAATGAGGAGCAGAAGGAGGGAGAACATGAGCAAGGAAGTCGGGAACGTGAGGGGTGCACCTACCCACTGAGACAGAGGGACTGATCTATTGGGAGCTCACCAAAATAAGATTTTTTAAAAAGAAGAACTAGTTTAGGAACCTGTCATTTAAAGTATTTTTTAAACAGGAAACAATGTAGTATTTTAGAGACTAATTTACAAAATTTTGTTTAATATGAATTTGTACTGATATAAAAAACAGACTACATAAAATTAGGTCTGGTCATATTATTCTGATACTTTTATTTTTATTTTTATTTATTTATTTTTTTAGTT
>NW_026068050.1:1276095-1280137 GCF_014885135.2 Alexandromys fortis | reverse complement strand
CCCCCCCCCCCCTTTAGAGACTGAAGAGCAGTCCAGATTCCCTGCCCTGCGGGAAGTACAAGGTCCTCCCACTTCTATCCTGGTCCAGGAAGGTGAACATCCAAACAGGCTAGGCTCCCACAAAGCCAGTTCATGCAGTAGGATCAAAACCCAGTGCCATTGTCCTTAGCTTCTCATCAGCCTTCATTGTCCGCCATGTTCAGACAGTCCGGTTTCATCCCATGCTTATTCAGTCCCAGTCCAGTGGGTGGGTACACCCCTCGCGGTGATACTTTTATTTTTAAATTGGGTGTAAGAAGTAACACATTTCATCATATCCATGAGTAAAGGAATTTTCCTACTCATATATCATTACATGTTGTTCCAATTGGTTCTCTTCCCCAGATCTGTGCCCATCTTCCCTGCTGCCTGGTTGTCTCCTTCATTCATAGATGGTCTCCCCATCTACCTTCCTCCCTTAATATCTTCCTCTCTCATAATCTCCTTCACAGCTTCATAAATTATTCATACACACAATTTTAAGTCAAGGTTCTATATATGAAAATTTAGTTTTTCTAAGACAGGCTTATTTTGCTTAGTTTAATGGTTTCCAGTTCTATTCATTTTCTATAAATGCCATGATTTCATCTTTCTTTACAACTGAATAAAATTCTATTACAAATATGCACCAAATTTTATTTGTTTGTTCATTTACTAATGGACAATTAAGCTGGGCCCATTTCCTAGCTTTTGTGAAAAGGCAGCCATAAACAAGGATGTGCAGTTATGTCTCTGTGTGGTAATGTCAGAGTATTTCAGTAACATACCCAGATGTGGTATAGCTAGATTATATGGCAGCTGTATTTTTAGCTTTTTTGGCTGCATCAATTTATCTTTCAACAATACCATCTGAGGGTACATATTTCCCCACAACCTCATTTATATTTAACCATCTCTTCTGTAACTTCTAGTGTCTGGAATCAAAGGCTACTCTTGATTTCACTGAGGGGATATGAGATCATCATATCCCCTGGTTAGTGTTGAAAAAGGTTTATTGGTTTTGCTTTCTCTAAGAACCATCTCTATCATTAATTCTAAGTATTACTCTTTTCATCTCCACTTCATTAATTTCTGCTCTGGTCTTTTTAACTTCTTGGCATTGACTGCTTTTGGATTTGAACTGGTCTTGCTTTCCTAAGATCTTGAGGTTTAATATTAGTATATGAGAACTTTTGGAGGTTTTTGTTAATGTGAACACGCCTAGCTATATACTTTCATCTTAGAACTGATTTTGATCCATTTTTAAGGTTCTAGAAAGCTACACTTTCATTTTTTTAATTGAAGAAACTTTAATTTCCTCCATGACTTCTTGAATGACTCCTAATCAAGACTATGCTATTCCATGTCCTTGTGTCTACATAGTTCCTATAGGGGATTGTTTTATGGCTTTTGGTAATGGTTGATTTGTTTTCTTTCCCTATTGATTTCTACTTTGGTTGCACTAGGATCTATGATAGTATGAGAAACTACTCAATCGTTTTGTGTTTGGGAAGACTTGAATAGGATAACATATAAGAATATGATCTATTTTAGAGAGAGTTGCATGTCTCAGTATCTGTTGGATGGAATATTTTATAAACTGAAATGTTCAGTCCATTTGAACTGTGGTGAACTTTTAACTCTGAGGATGGATCCTTATCGACAGATTAGCATGTGGTATTGGAATCACCTATCACTATCATTTTAGAAACTGTTTGATTTTTTTATGTTCATCGGTGATTTTTTATGAAATTAAGTTCAACTTTATATGCACATAAAATTTTAATTGTTATAATTACATATAATCATATAATCATCTTTTTGATTAGTTATTCCATTTATTAATAGGTAGTGGATGCTGTTACCCTTCTAACTTTTAGTCTGAAGTTTAACTTTATTTTATAGCAGAACAACTACACTGTCTTGTTTCCAGCTACCATTCACTATGGGTGGTTTTACTGATGTAGAAAGTCCTTCTGTACATGTGTTGCTTTTATTGGTTAATAAATAAAGCTGTTTGAGCCAATGGCTTAGCAGAGTAAAGCGAGGCAGGAAAACCCTAACAGAGATATAGGGAGAGAGTAGGAGGAGTCAGAGAGATGCCATGTAGCTGCCAGAGGAGAAGGATGCTGGAACCTTACCCGTAGGCCATATTCTTGTGGTGATATGGGTTAATTAATAGAAATGGGTTAATTTAAGATACAAGAGCTAGCAAAAATTATGCTTGAGCCTTCTGTCAAACAATGTTCTAATTAATATAGTTTCTGTGTGATTATTTAGGTCTGGGCAATCAGGAAACAAGCAGCCTCTGCTTACACTTCACCTGTGACTCTGTTTCTTGAAAACAAAATAGGTAGTTGTAGTTTTTTAATTTTCTGTAGATACTGTGTATAGGTTTATTTATTTTTCCCTTACAAAATTTTGATTTTATATAGTCAGCCTTCCCTTCCTCCCTAATATTTTTTTCCTGCTTGATTAATAGTGGTATCTTACACTGTGTTTTTAAATTTGACTTAGTTTTAATTTCTAACATTTCTAATTGTGTTTCTTTGAAAAATCTCATTTTTTTCCAAATTTTTATTTGCCTATTGCTGACTTTTCCATCCTATTCCTGATTTTTTTTTTCCTGTGCTGTTGACTTTCTTCCCAAGGTCCTGGACAAACTCCATCTCCATGTCTGCATGCTCTTTTGGGTCACTGGTCATTTTCATCAGCTTTTAAATGGTCACCTACTTCACCATCTCTGATATAACAACGAGTTATAATGGTGGGATGGGGTGATGGTGGAAGATACAAAATAATCCCACACTAGTTCATAATTACGTATAATAAAGGGTTTCTTATTTAGGACAGATTACTGTCCTAGATCACAGTCCTCTGCATGATTGGGGAACAGGAACAGAGTCAAGCAGCCAGAAGCAAGAGCTGGAAGCAAGTGACATCTACATTTACAGTATAAGAGACCACACCCAAGTGGGCTCAGTCTAGGACTCAATGGAGAGTGTGAGACTGAAGAGTCACAGTTAGGATTCACCACAGGGACACTGGCTGAAACAATCACAGCTGCTGTGCCACCGAATGAAAAGAACAAGTGCAGAGAAATGAATTCATGAGAGAAGCAATGTCCTGGTCATACTAGTTAAATTCTGTCAGCCATTTTGATTAATACAATTTACCAATTAATATAAGTGCCGAAATATCTTATCAAGTTCATAGTTATATTTCTTTTATTTCCTAAAAGTCTAAATAAGACAAGAATATTCCTTCTTTTTCATGAAGTTTTTGCAGATCCTAGTGAGAAATGTACAGGGATTGTTTTTTGATATTGCTTAATTTTTTTCACAAATGTATCCAAAGACATAATCCAACTTAATACTTTTATTTTCTTCACTCTGCTATGTAATCTAAAGAGTAACCTTTCCATGAATTTCAATATCGCATAAAATTTTAAAGTCATGTGTATAGTTGGTTCATTAACGTTAAATGTTTTAACACATGAGAACTAATTATTGAATAAGAAACAAGGTTCACTCTCTAGTATAAAAATAGGAGCTTTTGAGCAAGGAGTTCCGGTCCAGGCACCAGGAGAGACATCACTGGGGTGAGTGAGTTTCTGACCGCAGCAGCAGCCCGGGACAGGGAACTCAGACACCCCTCCTACACTTCCTGGTCATCCTCAGGGGCTACTCTGCCCGATACTTCCTCTCTCTTTCTATCCCACCCAGCTTGCATCCACAACCCTACCCCCCCCCTACGCCTGACTCCCTTCCCTCTCTGACCACATAACATCTCCCAGCCAAGCCTGTTCGGGCTCTAGGACCAAATCCGAATCGGCAGGGCAAACGGGAGGGTGCTAGCTCCTTTGTCCCCGCTAGCCTGCCTGCAGCGAGCTAGGTAGGTCCTTTGATTACAAGTCACCCAAGCAGCAAGGAGATCCGAACCCCGCACCAGGAGAGACATCAGGCTTGCATCCACAACCAACCCAGAGCGGTCCTGAGGAGTTCCATCTGGACGGTAGTCCATG
>NW_026068050.1:1166089-1268621 GCF_014885135.2 Alexandromys fortis | reverse complement strand
TGGGAACTAAATTTTTATATCCTTAGTAACTAATTAATAGAAGTGGGAGAAAATCAAGAGAGTTGATTCAGACTATTATTTAGAAACATGGAAATTAAGCATCTAGGTTGGTAAGCTATGAAAACTTCATCCGAAGTAGGGAAGTTAGGGCAGGAATGATGGAGCTGGATTTGGACAATTTCTTTAATATGAGCAAAACTGCATTACATACTTATAATAAAACATTAGATATTACAGAAAAGTAAAAATGAACAAAAAAGAGCCCCCATACTCCATACACCCAAGGCCTAACACTATTAATTGATTGGTGTCTTTTCTTTGGTTTTCTTATGTTGAGCTTTATGCCACTGAAGTCTGATCTATACATTCTCTGTTTTATTTTCATGAACAAAGGCATTTTATCATCCACATTTTCATGAATATTATCATGGCATCATGTTATTTTATAACCAATAAGATACTTCTATGTATAGTAATTTAAGTTTCCCTTCAATATTTGAGTAATATCATTTTCTTTTCTTTTTCTTTTTGGTTTTATGAAACAGGGTTTCTCTGTGTAGCCTTGGTTATCTTGGAACTCACTATGGAGACCAGGCTGGCCTTGAACTCATAGAAATTTGCCTGCTTCTGCCTCCAGAGTTCTGGAATTAAAGGTGTGGGATACTAATACCTGGTTCAAATGTACGAACATTTTCAAAACAAAGATAAAAGTGAAAATACCCGGTTCAAGTGTAAAAACATTTTCAAACCTACAGTATGTGGAAAGAATTATGTAATAGATGTCATATATCTACCACCTGAGTACTAGAGTTAACATTTTACTGTACTTATTTTCCCACACATGCCCCAATTTATCCTCTGTTCAATCATTGATCCATTTTATGTTCTAAAGCTTTTCAAAATAAATTGTAGTTTGTAAGCTTTATCCTACACATATCATCAGATGTCTAATTAACCAGAGTTCATGTTTATAGTTCTTTATTAAAGTATATTTTACATATAATGAAATGCAAAAAAAATAGGAGCTTTTTACTTAAAATATGATTGCAAACTGAATGGCTACTTCACATGTCCTAGTATAATAATATAGCTTTATCTCTGGCAGGTGGCATTAGAGAAATACTAATAATGGTCAGCCAAACTGTGTGTGGACATATTTTTCTACACCACCCGAATTAAGTGGCATGGCATGTTTTAGTTGGTCAATCAGCTTGATTCTTTGAATCTGTAAGTTTTTTACCCTTAAATAAATAACCCTTTTATTAATCATAATTCCAAACTGGTGTGGGATTGTTTTGTGACTTATGCCTTCACATACACACACACACTATCTATTTAAATTTGGGGATTGCAGATGTAGTTCAGTTAGTGGAGAGCATGTCTAGCATGCACAAAGCCCCTAGTACTGACAACATATAAACTGTATATAGTGTTGCATGCCTATAAGTCTAGAATTTAAGAGGTAGAAATAGGAGGATCGTATGTTTAAAGTCGTCCTCTGGCTACATAATGAATTCAAGACTGGAAGGGGATCCCTAAGACTATGTCTTGAAAAAAAAAATGAAAGAAAGACACACACTGAATGAATTAAAAAAGAAGATCTACTTGTTTTACTTTTCACAAAAAATTCATGTTACAGCAAAAACATACCAAAAATGAAAATGAAAGGATGGAAACCATTTTCTAAGCTAATAGAACCAAAAAGTAGGCTAAAGTAGCATATTCATATCTGACAAAGCAGACATGAGATCAAATGAGTCAGAAAGGATAAAGTCACTACAAAGCTAATAAAAGGAATCCTCACAAAATCTTAACAATATAAATGTATATGCATCAAATTTTGGTAAACCTATTTTCATAAAACCAATACTACTAGGCAAAAGGGACGAATAGGTCCAGATACAATAATATTAACTTTTATACCTCACTCTAATCAGCAGACAATCCACACAAAATATTAAAAGGTAAAGTTCAGAGTTAAATTGTATCATAGATCAAATGAACTTAGCAGACAATACAGAGTATTCTGTCCAATAGTTATAGAATACAATTCTTTATAGCAGCCCACAGAAATTTACCCATACATAATATATCTCATTTAGTTTATAAAGCAAGTTAGTAAACAAAAAATTTTGAAACAATTCCTTGTATTTTATAGTACAGTGGGATCAGGAATTCAAGGTCACCCTTGGCTACAAAACAAATTTGAGGGCAGCCTGAGTTTCCCACCTTGTTTTAAAATTTAAAAAAAAAAGTTTAACATATTAAACAGGTTTTAGAAAAACAAGTATCATGTTTTTTCTCCTATATAGATTGTAGAAAAATAATTTAAATACATGAAAGTGTACATGAATAAATAGGTGGTCAGTTAAGGGGCAAGAATGGTAACAGAGGAGCAGATGTAATTAATTAAAGTGTACTACTTGAATGCATGAACATGAAACAATACAATAGTGTCCTATATTATTAACATATGTGCTTTATTAAAATATTAAACAGAGGCCTACAAGATGGTTGCCTGGATAAAGACACTTGATGCCAAGACTGACAACCTGACTTTGAACCTCATCACCCATCTATTGGAAGGAGAGAACTGAACCCTGCAATGGTTCTCTGAGCCCCACATCTATAAGATGGCATAAACAGGCACACAAAATAAATACATGTAAAAAGAAAAGTTATACATAAACCTACTGTAAGACTGCAACCCACTCTAGGTATTTACAAAAAATAACAATAAAAACAGAAAGCAAACATCACCTAAAAGCTTTATAATGAATCCTCACAGCAGTTATCATTAGAATAGACTAAGAGAAAAATGTCCATCAATAGGTAACTGGAAGAACTATGGATTTTGCATACAATAATTATATTTCATGGGAAGAAAATAGAAAAGAAGACCAGCCCATACAACAATATGAAAATCAATTCATGATGAAGAATGAAAGAGGCCAGAAGAAAGGATAGATTCTATGAGCCAGTCACACAGGTCTAGAAAATTCAAACATCTATGGTGATAGAAAGCAGAGCAGTAACTGCACATCTGCAGAGCTGAAGAAAAAAGTTGAATTCCACAGATGACTTATGAATGTTCACTATAATGATAGCTGGAGAGATATACACATGACAAAACTCATCACATGTAGTATTTTACAGCTGTGCTGTTATTCTGTCTAGTATATCTCAATAGACCTGCTTATTATAAAGTATGAAACTGTACCTAGCAAATTTTAAATAAACCAGAAAATCTGTTATTTTAGAATTAAATGATACTTGGATAAACCCGTGATACTATTATATGCTATAAAATACACTTGGTTACATGATTATAGATTTAAACATACCACACCTTAGCTTCTTCCTCTTGAGCTTTCTTCACAATTGCCTGTAGCTGTACCTCTCGTTTAAATTCAGCATGAAGTAATTTCTCTTCCATCATCCTACGCCGTTGATCTAGTAATTCTTCCTTCCACTTTCGGACATCTTTCTCCTATGTATGACAAATTATCACATCATTAACTTCAAAATATACAGTAATTTAGCAGAAGACTAAGGATAAATGGAAAAATTCATGAGTATGACTAATGATTAAAAACCAACTACATAACCAGAACACAGCTTCCACAGTTCACCGGCCACTTAATAACAGTGCACTCCTGGCAACAGTGTAGCTAATAATGTCTCAGTTTTCTTATCTATAAAAAGGAGAACAGTACTCAGCCCTAAACAATACATTTATATCACCTCTTCTAAGGTTCAGGAATATTACAAAAGATGAACAGTAAGAGCTGGGTGACAGGGAGAAAGGTCTGCAAAATACTCATTTCTGGGCACAACACAGCCATTACAATTGTGAAACAACAGCCACTCCAGCTGCCTGCATGGAGCCTACATAAAACTAGGTCTCTCAACAGTAGTCATGGGTGGGGAGATCATAGGACCCCATCTCTTCATAGGGAACTATTTGCTATTAATGGTCGCCTGGAAGGAGAGTCATGCCATTAGTTGTGTGCCTGTTTACTGAGCCCACCAAGCTTCAGTGGATAGCTCCACACCCATGGTCACATGGATGGCCCTGGTAAAACATAACAGGTCACAAAACACAAAGATATACAGTGAAAAATGGGACTACTGGGATGAGGATAGACAGGGGCAGGAGGGAGATAGGAGAAGTGAGAATAGTAATCAGAACGGATACATACAGGTATGGACTTATCAAAGACTATGTATGTTATTAATAAAATCATATTTCTGACAAAGGGGGTAAGGAAAAAACAGTATCTAACCGGGTTATTCTGAAGATGTAATGAAATGAATTAGCCTCTTAAGACAGTGCATTAGATGTGATTGCATTTGCAGATTATCACTGCACTGAACCATGACACACTGAGAATGAACACTTCATATGATATTTAGTATTCATTAGCAACCTGACTGGGTCTACAGCACCTACGAGACAAACCTCTTGTGAGGAAGGCTAGGGTAACTCTAACAGGAAACCCCAACACAACTGTGGGCCACAGCAAGCCATGGGCTGGGATCCTGAACTGAGAAAAGGGAGAAGCAAGATGAATACTGACATTCATGTCTGCTTCCTGACTCCAACAGCAGTGTGAGCTGCAGTGCCAGCCCCTGCCTCTATGACTCCCATGCCATAATGGACAGCATCTGCAAACTGTGAACCACAATAAACCCTCTCATTCCTCAGTTGCTTCTGTCAGAATTCTGTCACAGCAGTGAAAAAAAAATAAACTAATATATGGTGCATGTCTTTTCTTTAAAATGTTTAATATTTCCATAAAACAATCTATAATCACTAAAGAATACTTTTTTATTTTTAACATTTCAAATAAGAAACATAAAAGATATATTCAGTGCCTCAGGAAATCAGATTCAATAAGAAGGCAGATAGATCTGCATGAGAAGCAAAGCAATGAACATGTCAGTTGGATTTTATCTAAAATCCATAATTACATGTTGAGTCACATAAATGACTATGCAAAAAAATATTACAATACTAGGAACCACTCCTTGAAGTCTGAGCTCTGAAAACTGTTCCTCATGTGACACTAAAAACACTGTCTTCTCACATACCCAGTTTCCACATCTGAAGAACACCTGTACTGAGTACCACACAGTACTGCAATTAGATGAAACCCTTTACCTAACAATGTTAAAATGATAACCTATTATAAAATTGGAAAATGGGATTTACTACTGAAATTAGAAAACAAATAGGGAAGATCAAATTAAACCAAAGAATCTCCACAATTATAAAAATTTTAGCAATCTCTGAATTATTCATATGAATAGTTAGAAATCATCACAATAATGCAAAAATGCACTGTATAATTTTATTCATATTTAAAAAGAAAACATGGCTATGTTAGAATACTTTATCTAAAAATGACATAATATTAACTTTGGAGAAATCCACAGTATTGACAGCTTTTCATATGCAATCTACTCATTCTAAATGACAACTTTTTAAGATTAAAATTTTAAAAAAGGTCACATTGTCTTCTACCCCTAGAAAATTAATTACTGTATTTTGAAGGATCTAATGCTACCTATCTCATTTTTATAAGCATTCTTATTATTGTATTCATTATTCCTTATGAATGTACATAATACACTTAACCTATACATATTAATTCTCCAACTATTGAAAGGCATCTTTTGTCACATACTTGTGCATATCATCTTGTCATTAGTGTGAGAGAGTCAGTTTCTAAGATGCTCCCAATGGTCAAGGTCAACTGTTATTAAGTTCCTTGTATAACATCCTCCCCAAATGTGTCAAGACTGCGCTCCAAAGAACTCAGCAAAATGATGTGAAGACAGCCCTGCTTCCATTTTATTACCTCTCATGCTCTCTCTCTCTTGTCTTTCTCTCTATTCCTGACTACTTTGTGCAGCAACCACCATTTCAGTGTGAAGACACCCAGACTGAAAAGAACACTTGGCAGGGAACTGGGCTTTCTAGATAACAGAATATAAATTCAGGACTAGGAACAGCATCCATGAGTTTGGTGGGAGTTCTTCCTTACCCCAGGGGACTGAGAGTCATCACAAAACCAGAGCAAGGCCCACTAAGCAGTCTATTCCTAGTTTTCCATGAAAAACAATAAAAGTGATCATGTGTTGGAACAAAATCTATCTATCCAATGTTATGTTTTTATATACCCCATTTAAACATCACATCACAGCAACAACTACATTTACTATTTTACAGATTATATAGAAAACAGTCTTTGGGTACATATCCACAGAGTAGATCTATCTGCAGTTGTGTTGAGGAACCACCACTCTGACTTCACAGTAGCTGCAGTTTACAGTCCCACCAATAATGCATGCATGTTCTCTGTTCCTCACATTATCAACAGCACTAGTTGCCCTCACTTTTTTATTTAAAAAGTTTAATTTTGATAATTTCATACAAAAGAATTTTATTTGTATCTTTTCCAGCCCACCCTCTTCCTTCTCCAACTCCTTCCATGTTCACATTTCCTCTCAAATTCGTGACCTCTTGTTCTTTATTACTATTTTACACACACACACACACACACACACACACACCTTACATACAACTTGATGAACAGGAGAACTTCTGCTGTGAGAAAATGTCTTGTATTTATGAAAGGGAAGTTGTCTACATTAAATCTCAACAATATGGTCACTAAACAAAACACCACCAGTTGGCATGACAACATGGATGGGAGAAATCTTTTTTTTCTATTTATTTATTTGTTTATTTATTTATTTAAGATTTCTGTCTCTTCCCCGCCACCGCCTCCCATATCCCTCCCCTCCCCCACTCAACTCCCCCTCTCTCATCAGCCTGAAGAGTAGACCAGGTTCCCTGCCCTGTGGGAAGTCCAAGGACCTCCCACCTCCTTCCAGGTCTAGTAAGGTGAACATCCAAACAGCCTAGGTTCCCACAAAGCCAGTATGTGCAGTAGGATCAAAACCCAGTGCCATTGTTCTTAACTTCTCAGTAGTCCTCATTGTCCGCTATGTTCAGCGAGTCCGGTTTTATCCCATGCTTTTTCAGACCCAGTCCAGCTGGCCTTGGTGAGTTCCCGAAAGAACATCCCCATTGTCTTAGTGTGTGGGTGCACCCCTCGCAGTCCTGAGTTCCTTGCGCGTGCTCTCTCTCCTGTTCCTGATTTGGACCTTGGGGTTGTAGTCCGGTGCTCCAATGTGGGACTCTGTCTCTGTCTCCTTTCATCGCCTGATGAAGGTTAATATCCAGGAGGATGACTATATGTTTGTCTTTGGGTTCACCTTCTTATTTAGCTTCTCTAGGATCACGAGTTATAGGCTCAGGCTGTACCCCAGCTGAGGGAAGAACTGATCTCCGGAGAGGAGGCTCCTAAGAAGTTATTCAATCTCAAGTGATCAATCTTTTGTTTTCTTGATCTTATTCACTCTGACTGGGATATAATAAAATCTCAAAAGTAGTTCTAATTTCCAATTTTCAAATTGAGTATTATCCTACTGGATATTATTTTAAGTGGATAGTCCATCCAAATCTCTAATTGGCAAGGAAGAGTAAACACTTTTAAACATATTTCTTCACAAGAGAAAAAACATGCCTGCCCCAATAAGCCATGGTTGTGAGGCTCTTAGGCCCCAGGGATGAACCTGTTACTATTGTTCTGTTAAATGGAGATAGTATCAACTGCCATTTAAATTTAGACTACTCTACCCATAGATTAATGCAGTGCTCAGACTTCATCAGAGAACTTTATTCAGTGGTTAATGCAAAAACTCACACTGGACAAAGGGCAGAATGTGAGTGTCGGTGGAGTGTTCAATCACATATGGAACACCCGCATCACACACCGTCCTCAAGACTTCAGGAGTGGAAAGACTATGAGGCAGAGGTAGAGGAGGACCTGAGCAAAGCAGTGTCTTCTGGACACAACGGCTCCGCTGCACTCATGCATTCACAGACTGTGGATGCCTGCATAAGACCTGCTGCACAAGATCAACACTCTAGCATGGAGTAAGGAGGGGGTCATGAGTCCCCATCCAACTGAGGAGCTATGAAGAATTGGTGGCTTCTAGGGGAGGAAGAATTAGGTTTTCTTAAAGGGGAGAAGAGGGTGGTGGTGCTGGTGGTGGTAAAGATGATAAAGATGACAAGACAACAGGAAGCTGGGCAGTGTAAGAAAGTGGGGATAGCTCTGGGAAGATCAGGAAGACAAATTTGGGGTGAATATTATCAAAATACATTATATGAAATTCTCAAAGAATTGATATAAATATTTTTAAAAGAGATACACTTTCTAGACATCTACATTGGGTATATAGCCTCTGTAATTTTGGGGAGAGTCATCCTATCATGTGTGAAGGGATACATCATTGAAGTTTAATTTGCATTTCCCTGATCATTACAGAAATTGAACATCTTTCTGAGTACTTTTTAGCCATCGAAATTTTACTTTTTAAGAAGAGTCAATTAGGCCCTTTGCCCAGTGTGCACAAGTTATTATTGCTCTAAATACTCAGTTGTGCTGGCTCCCCAGTACTTTACATTTTAATACCAAATCTGATCACTTTCACAGTAATTTTGCCATTTGTAAGCTGTTATCATTTCACTGATTTTTTTTCTTCTTTGCAGTGCAGAAGAGTTTTAACTAGTATAATTCTTTATCCAGTTTTACTTTTGTTGCCTATATCTTGGTGTTATACCAAAAAGAATTATTGCTAAGATAACAAATGTCTTCCTGTGCAGTCTTCAAATTCTGTAATTTCAGGTCTTCTTTGAAATATTTAATCCATTTTGCAGTGATTTTTGTGTATGGTATGAGAACGAAGTATTATTTCATCCTTTTTTGTCTTTAAATATCCAGTTTCCACAGCACCATTTACTGAAAACACTATGCTTTCTCCATTGTACATTTTTGGTGTTCTTATCAAAGAATCAGACTGGGCTGGAGAGATGGCTCAGTGGTTAAGAGCACTTGCTGCTCTTCCAGAGGACTAGGATTCGATCCCAGAATCCACAAAGTGGCTAACAACCATCTGTAACTCCAGTCACAAGAAATATTATTCTTTCTCTGGTCTTTGAGAACAATAGGCATGAACATAGTGCAGAAACATTCATGCAAGCAAAACAGCAATACACATACAATAAAAATAAATAGGGCCTTGGACTTCCCACAGGGCAGGGAACCCTGAGTGCTCTTCAGACTGGAAAGGGAGGAGGAGGGGAGAGGGGAGTGGGGAGTGGGGAGTGGGGGGAGGGGGAGGAGGAGGGAAAAGGGAGGTTGGAGGAGGTAGAAATTTTTAATACAAAAAATGTAAAAAGAACTTTATAATGAACTTCCCCATAGTTAGTAAGTAAATAAGAATAAGCAATTTAAAAAAATAGACTTAATTGAAATAAATAAATAAATAAATCTTAAAAAAATTTGAAAACCTTTAGTTCCCATGTTAGTCCTGGCTTACCTGCAGCTCCACTGACATCTATGCATACTTGTATACACATGTAAAAGCATTTGATTAATATGTCTGTGCAGTAATTTTGAAATCAGGAAATCTGATGTTTCTGGGTTGGGTTTTTTTCTTGGTCAAGATTAGTTTTGTTACTTGTGGTCTTTTATATTCCATTAGAATTTCAGAATTTTTTCCTTTTCTTTCTTTTTTTTTTAAATCTTTTGGAAAAAAGAAATCCCAAAATAGAGGAATTTTATTAGGTATTCCACTGAATATGAAGTTTCTCATAGTAGTATGGCATTGCATCAGATATTTTGTTCTAATCAATGAAGATTAAGTATTTTTCCATTTACTTGTGACTTTTTTATTTTCTTTTATTTATTCCTTTTACAATTTTCAGTATACATCTTTAGCTTGTTTTTTTTAGTTTAAAATTTTATTTTTTTATTGTTTTTTTTTAATTTTTTATGTAATAAAAAGTAAAAGTCCTTGAGGTTGTGCTTAGGTTAATTCTATTGTTTACATTGTGAGTGTCATTGCTTTCCCTTTTAGAGAGTTTACTTTAGCTGGGTATAGTAAGATACAAATGTAATCAGCAATCACAAGGCAGAGGCAGAAGGATCATGAATTCTGGCTCTTCAATGTGCTTGAACAAATCTGTTGCTGAATTTCTCTAATAATATCTTAATTTGGTCACATTATTCTTTTTCTCCAAGGTTTTCTTTTTGTTGAACAAAAAAAATACACTCAGAAAACTATATTTTCTATATCTGTTTTATCAGTATCGACGCTTACCTCACAACAGACAAGAAATACCTGCTGTACTTGTCCAAAGACCACAATTAGCATAGTGAGCCCAATTCATTCAATATAACTCTGACTGCTCTTAGCTCAGCTGCCATATCAAGGTTATACAAAACTTTCTAATCCCTGACTTACTTTGTTGAGTAAATAGTATCTATGTAATATCTGTGATTAAGGTTGGTATAAGACCTCAAAGATAATATAATATACTGCTCAGTTAAGTATTAGGTAAAACAGTAACTATCCTACTTAAATATAAAACAAATTATTTGGCCAGGCAATGGTGGCACACGCTTTAATCCCAGCACTCGGGAGACAGAGGCAGGCAGATCTCTGTGAGTTTGAGGCCAACCTGGTCTACAAGAGCTAGTTCCAGGACAGGTTTCAAAGGTTCAGAGAAACTCTGTCTCGAAAAACCAAAAAAAGAAAAAGAAAAGAAAGAAGAAAAAAAAAGAAAAGAAAAATTATGTTCTCTGATCTCAATCCCATTAATATACTAGTATATTTTCCTTGAATAAGAAAAAAATCAGAGTCAGCTAATCATGAAATACAGGATCTCTTTGAAAGCTTGGTTGATGGCTGATGGCCTTACTTAATGAAAGCACAGTGACTTGAAGGTTCTTAACAAACACCTGTCCTTGAAGTGAAAAAAGGAAGAATATCAGGACACAGACAGGGACTCAGAAGCACAAGCTCAGCAAGCTGTGGGACATCTTGCATGAGGACTTACTGAATAACTTACACTCAGCTCCAAGGCTAGGTGATACAATCCTAGGAAGGGCTGGCCTATAATTCACATTTGGCCAAATCAAGCATGATGTTTTGTTCTTTGGCTAATTATTATAGCCCTGAGATAATAATTTGCATTCGATGTGCAACTGCTATGCCAAACATATATGACTTCAGACTTTATAGTCCTAGAAAAGAAGTCATTTTAGAGTCAAAAAAAATTAAAGTTTTTAGAGATGTTAAGTTACCTATCTCTCAAAAGAATGCTTCTAGCAAATTCTAAAAGGCTAACCAGAAATAAATTTCGTCTTTAATATTGCATTTACCACATCTGGAAATCTGGTGATCAGATAACTCTTTTAAGTTAGGTGAATGGAAGGTAGTCAGATTCAAAAGTTACAGCAGAACCATCAACACAGCTCAGTGAAGGCACCCTTGTCAAGCATGATGTCCTGAGCGCAACTCTTAGGGCCCACATGGTCAGAGGAGAAAAGGAACTCTTACAAGTTCTCCTGTAACATTCCAGACACCATGGTACATGCACATGCACATGCACGCACACACACACACACACACACACACACACACACGAACACAAAAAACTAAGTTACATAAGGTATGGAGACCTTCTAAACTATCAAAAAGCCCTTAATGAAATAACATAATTATTGCATCAGAGAAAGTAGCTCCATGAAAAGTCACTATTGGGATGAAGAACCCACGTATCTGAGAAGTATAATAGTCTGATTTTGCAAAGGGCTGGGAATTGGAATTGGAACATTACTTAAGATGTTCACTTTTTGTTCTGGGGAGGGAGCTATTGAGAATTAAAACACCCTAGATGCTCCTCAAGCCCTTTACACAGAGTAACATATAATGGATGTGCTAATTGTGAATGATATTATGGTTTCAGTTTCTTTCCAAAAGCTGTTCCATTTTGTTATTATGCATTGTGTTACTATGCATCAATTCTAGCCACGTGCATTTAACATGCCTGCCCCATGGAGAAAGGCTGAGAAAGCCACAAGTGTAAAGATAGCCCCTAAAAACAGGTGCTGGTGGCTAGAGGAAGAAGAGCTGCAGAACAAAAGGTTTTACAAAACAGGAGCGTCCTGTGTCTCTTTAGTATAAAAAAGGGAATTTCACAGGCTAAAGTAATATTCAAAATTATAAAACCATCTGTGAATAATATTAAAACAAATGCTTTCAAAAGATTCGACAGAATTGCAGTTGCTAAATGAAGTTTGAAAGGGTAATAAAACTGTTTTATGGATAGATAAAACAGGATTTAGCTGTTTTATTTCCCAAACAATTATATTTTTTCACTGAAAAGAAACATTATTGCACAGTCATTTCTATTTTCTTGAATTCTACTACAAATTCAACCAAGACTCCTATGTCCTTAATACAAAGTACCAATAGATGAGCTATTCAAACCATGTCGCCATGGCATTTCCTGGGCTAGCTTGGACAGTCTATGTCGCATAATAAATCCACTTTATTGTCCAATTTTATCTATATTAGCATTTTTGAAATGTGCTTCATGACATGGTCGCCACTATAAGTAGTGCTCCATTTCCCTGACAGTGCAGTCAGTTTTTGCAAAAAAAGCAGGTAGGTCCTTGGCTAGAGCAGAAACAACACATATTTCAGGTCAAGGATGAGGACATGTACAATTGCTAAGCTGGAAAAGTTCCTAGCATTCCTATGTTCTGGTTTTGCCTGTTAATGTATTCATGAAACCAATGGCATCATGTAAATTTTTCAAGTGTCTCAGGAGGTCTACTTATTCAAATTTTGAAAAGGGGCTCATAGGCATGAGATTTCAACGACAGCACTGTCCTTCATAACTGGAATAGACAAACCAGTGGAACAAAAAGTATGCTTAGCTTCACAGTAAGGATCTAACTCCAGACAAAAAACCATTTCTATAAGACTGCCCAGCTATGCTAGAAGTGCCTATTCAAAGCAGGATGCCAGTCCAGAATCATCTCAGTTACTATATTCTAAAGTTCTAGAATTTCTATTTGCTTCCATTCATGGTTTTTATCTTGATTTTGAACCTATTTTTTAAAAAAATATTTTATATATATATATACACATATATGTATATATGCCTGTATGCCAGAATAGGGCATCAGATACCATTACAGATGGTTGTGAGCCACCATGTGATTGCTGGGAATTGAACTCAGGACCTCTTGAAGAGCTACAGTGCTCTTAAACTGCTGAGCTGTATCTCCGGACTGGTTTTTAACTTTTTTATCCTTGTGTTTTGTTAAATTACTTGTGTTCTCTTGTAAACATCTACAGAGATACTATTTTAAATACTTTGTCAAAAACTTGTATATTTCCAATTGTTTGAATCAGCTGCTGGGGTTTTATTATTTTCTCTGATGCAGTTAAGCTTTCCTCATTTTAAGGTTCCTTTTGTCTTCATATTGCTATCTGTTCATTTTTAAAAAGTGGTCAATTTGTATAACAGCCTGATTATCTAAGTGTAACAGCCTAGTTGCAATAGGAGAAGACAGTTACCTGGGGAAGCAGGTTATAGACGCACCAAAGGGGATCAAGAAAGTAGAAACATATATTGAGGCACAAAGTATGGCGTACATATACTCTGGGTCTAGAGCTATGCAACAGCACAGAAGTCTGAGGGCTGGAGTAACATTAAAAGCTACCAGTGTTTACCAGGTACAAAAGCTTCTTGGTATTTGAAGTATCTGAGCAGGATGCTGGCCTCCTCAACAGCACCTCTGTGCTAAGTAGTGCATGTGCCAGGTAAATAAGGGCCGGGCAGGAAACAGTAGGAGCCAGGGTTAGGGCCAGAAGTGCACACAGCTATGGAATTTGGCTTGAGGACATATGTGACAGTAGGGGACTATTCACATGGACTACAGTGTTGGTGGCATATATATATCCAGCTTATGTCTCTGTAGCTAAGGGAGATGGCCACAGCCAAACTTACAATATCCAGAGCAGGGACCAGGAACCCCACAAGCAGATGCACACAGCAAGCCTAATAATTTTAACTTCAAAACTCTCCTAGCAAATAGTTCTATATTTTGGAAAGGCCTCCCTAAGGAAATCTCCCAATGAAAATGGCAAGTGACAAAACAAAGTACACCTGTAAAAACCTTCCAAAATATCCATGTACCAGATAGACAAATACTTAAAAAAAAAAAAAAAAAAAAAAACTAACCTTTTGGAAATGGAACTGCCTTAATATTCTACATCTATTTTTATAACTCCCTTTAGTCTCAGAACAACAACAACAACAAAAATCTACTTGAGCTGGAAGACGGTGGCGCACACCTTTAATCCCAGCACTCGGGAGGCAGAGGCAGGCAGATGTCTGTGAGTTTGAGGCCAGCCTGGTCTACAAAGCTAGTTTCAGGACTGTTACACCAAGAAACCCTGTCTTGAAAAACAAAAAACAAAACAAAACAAAAAAATCTACTTGAAAACAGACCAACTTATGGTTATCATTTCATTTTTAAAATGTAAAAGCTCACCCTTTCTAACAACTTTTGAAGCTTTAGTGTCTTCTCTTCACGTAGCTTTTCCCTTAACTGCTGAGCTTTCATGTGCTTCTCCTCATATTTCTTCTTAGATTCTGCAATAGTCCTATTAATACAGACAAGTGAACAAGAGATACATGTGGTCAATGACAAGACTAAATCAGAGCTCTTTGAGCTTCAAAAATCTCAATGTATACAAGATTCATTTAAGCCTAGTACTTGTCAACTAGATAAATATGGAATGTCAAAATAAAAAATGCTGAAAAGACTCGTGGAACAATTCAATTTCAGGTAATAATCAAGATTTCTTACTATCAAGCATTTCAAGAGAATTTTCAAATACCAGACCTTTTACGAGATGGTGAAGAAAGTTTTTCATGCATGTGAATTCCATGTCCTGGAAGTCTCGCTGGCTCTTCTTCTACAATATCCCCCCAGGATGTATTTTGACGCCAAGATTCACGAGCTAATGGGGTGGGGGGTAAAAATAAAATTTGAAAAAAAAGTTTTCTGTTTAGTCATGTACTTCTTTAAAGCTAACTTTGAGATTTCTTTTAAATACACGTGTGTATATGCACAAATAAGTGGAGACTGTAGGAAACTATGGGTGCCATCCTCAGAAACCTTGTCTACTTTCTTTGATACAGGATCTCACAATGGCCTAGAGTTTACCAATTAAACAATGCTGCCTGGCCAGCAAGCCCAGAGATATACCTGACTTCACTTCCCCTTGCTGGGTTCATGAACACATATAACCATGCCTGGCATTCTAACTTGGGATTTGAGGACTGACCCCCACTGCACAACCCTGTAAGGCAATCGCTCTATTTACAAGCTGTCTCCACATAAACACGACTTGTAAAAGCATTTCTACCTCAAATTATTTTACCTAAAAATTGCATATAAAATGATCTAGTGTATCCCATTATGCCTACAAATACTCAGAGACATATACACACAATACCTTCATAATCTGCAAGAACATCATTCCAGTCCATAGATATGCCACAGAAAGATAGACTCCCACTGCCCATGCTAGCCTAGAATGTAATAAAAATTGGAGAAATCTTTTACACATAATATTATAAACTTAAAAATGAACTACATATGAAATTCTTCTAACAACTTCTAATAAACTTCACTGAACAAACCAACCAAAACAAAACTATATCCCTTACACAGTCATAATCACCAAGTTAAAATGCTCAGACTATGTATTGTCATTCATAAGCACTTATATTTCAAAACAAGTAAACTAGTCTTACACAAAACATACTTTTGAATTCAAAATTATTTGGTAGTAATTATTAGGAAAAAAATAAGATATAAAACTTATGGTTGTTTTATTTAACAAATCTCCTCCATCAACGTATATACCCTGAGTATTTAGCAACAAAGCAATACATCTTTGCTATTAATTAGTAAGATAAAACAAGAATAATACATTCTTTTCTCCTTAGAAATTAAAGTCTGAGAAATATTAGGTTCTTAACTTCTGACAGATACAATTTCTTGATTTGTAAAATGAGAACGAGAACTTTCTACTTATCAATTGTATCATATATGAAAATACTTTCTAACAATGTTAAAAGAAAGATTTGCTGTTGCTTATTATTTAAGCCACCACAATAAATTTTACTATTATTCAAGATTTTAAAACACTAAAAAGCTCACAGAAAAATCACTGTCGTTGTCAGTCTCTATATTAATGTCATTGTTTTCTTCAGCTTCGATTTCTCTAGTTAACTGTTCTTCTTCAGCAATAGCACTGGCAATGGCTTCTTCATTGGCCTTCTCTAGACGATCTGCTAGCTCTTCTTTTTTAGCAAGAACTTCTGCCATGGACTATAACATTTTTAAAAACAAAAAATAGGACAGAATAAAGAAACATTAATGAATTTTTCTCTCTGATAATAAACTAAATATACATAGATATGAAAGTATATATACAAATATAGATATGAAAGTATACATACAAAATAAAAATGTTGACCTAGAATCAGAAAACCTGGATCCAATAAAAGCTCAAGCACACATTAGCAGTATGACTTACAAGGTGCATAAAGCCAAGGGCTTATTTGTTGCTCCATGAAATGCAACAACAATACATTTCTGACCTTCTTTACCAGGCTTATGAGAAACTGTGAAGTTATGTAAATAACAGATATTATCCAAGGAAAGTGGGAATTTCATCTTAATGCCCAAATCCAAAACAGCTGCAGATAAAATGTTTTCCTTCAAAATGAAACAAGGATAGTATGCTGTAATAGGAACATAAAAAGAATGCAGGCTATGGAGGTGATTATATATTTTGAACATGTTTTTATAATCTAAAAATAAATATAATTAAACAATGACTAAGAATTTTCTGTTAATAAGTACTATGAGTATCTCAGAATTTATACTATAAATCCAAAGACAAACACTGAAATAATAAAAAGAAGATTTATGCTTAATAAGCCAACAAAAGATATAAAACAGAATTTTAAAAAGCAAAAAATGGCAGGGGCAGAAGAAAGGGAGTGAGGGGGAACTGGGGTTGGTATGTAAAATGAAAAATAAATTTTTTAAATAAAAAAAGCAAAAGATGGAACAATATACACAAGTCAAAGGTAAACAAATACTAAGTTGGTAACTGTAAACAAATCGCAATACATGTAGTCTAAATATCACCAATTCATTAGTTAAGACTGTGAAACTGAATCAAAAGCAACACTCAACCATGCTTCTAATAAAAAACTAAAATAAAGATATAGATTAAAAGTAAATAATAATAACAAAAAAAACCTGACATAGGAAGCAAGAAGGACTGGAAGGAGCTGTTAGGAGTAAAGGTAGGGGAAATGATGTAATTATATTTTAATTTCAGAAAATTAAAAAAAACCTGATATAGTCACATCAAAGCCAGATTTCAGAGCAAAATCTACCACCAGAACAAAGACGGTCATTTCATAAAGGGACAATTTACCATGAATGCAAGCCTCTTAAAGTCTAATGAATTTAAGAGAGTTTCAAACTATACAAGGCAAAGCCTAAAGGGAAAAACAAAAGAGATCTAAGAACAACGACAAAAAACCCAGTAACTTCTTTAGAAAAAACCCTAGCAGTTCTCTAGATGATTAAGTATGAAGTTTATATAGACTATCAGATTTAAAACTCCTAAAGTATAGTGGATAAATAAAAACATATAAATATCAAGACCTGTATGCAGATACTAAACTAGAAGCAACCCAGATGTCTTTAAACAAATGAAGGAACAAACACTGTGCTTATGTACAAAAGAAGCCATTGCTCCTGCTGAAAAAGCAGTGCACTATCACGCACACCTCGTGCATGAGCCTACAAACAGCTATTCTGCAAGAGATGCCAAACAAAGACCATAGGCTTAATTTATACAAAAGTCTGAAAACACAAATTTAGACATAGTGACAGATAGAGAAGAGGTGACAGGGGAAGGGGAAGATGGCAAAAGCAGGGCTGGAAGGAAGGCTGTGGAGAGAAGAGTGGGAACTTAGCAGCACTCACTGTTCAGGATCTCAGGCATAGTGCTGGATTCAAAGGTATAAACACAAGGAAAAGTTCATCACTTTGCATACACTAAATATGCGAAGACTACTAAAAACCAGTTATAACTCAATATATTTATTTCAAACTGCAAAAACTTAAATGTCAGGCTTTAAGTAATGTGGAACAAAATCTACACATCTCTATTAGACTCCCCTTCCACATTCACTAAGAGGCTCCCTTCAAAACACACAAAGAACAACAGAAAACAAAACAAAACAAAAACTCACAAAGGAGTTTATGTCCCCAAGGAATAGAATGAGTTAGGAAGTTTAAAAACTATGACTGTGCATAAGACATTCGTCCTATAAGCCTGAAGGTCCTACAGAAAGTAGCTGTTACTAATGTCTCACATAACATAAAAACAATACCTAAATTCCAAACATCAAAGTGTGTGAGTGTGTGTTTGAAAAGGTAAGTTAATACATAAATCCACTGTTTCCTCATTGTCTCACTCAATTTTATATTTATTGAAAAATATTTAAATTTGAAACATAAAAATCTGAAGATACAAATCTTGTACCAGAGCTTATGAATGACACACTGATTCAGTATCCATACACAACTTTGGACCAGGTAGTAAGATACAAATAATTTACTATCATTCTAAGCAACTTTTCAAGAAAATTTGAAAATTCAATTCTAAAACGTTAGGATCAATAGAAATTAGACTTCTAACAGATTATTATTATTATTATTATTATTATTATTATTATTATTATTATGTTAGAAAGGTTGGCTTTTGTCTTTTCAAATGCTTTTATCAGCATATAGTCATTAGACATAATAATGGACTTTATTATGACATTTTATGCACATATATAATGCATCTTTTCAAGAATATTTTTATTAATTGAGAATTTCATAAAGTATATAAAATTCCCATGGCTGCCTTCCATCTCTTCCCATTTAATCTTTAATCTTCTCCTTTTTCCTTTTTCCTTTCACATCCTTTCACATCAAGTTGAGTTTGTGTTGCCCAGCTAGTGTTGGAAATAGGGCCTACTTCATCAAGTGGCCAACCTCATTAAAAATGTGATCACATAACAAACAAAAGAAAACAAAACACCCCTGACTCTCCCTCTCCTAGAAGCTACCAAATGCCATAGCTCCCGAACTAGTGCTGGAATTTCAAGTCACCCCCACAACACCCTGTGCTGGGATTTTAGTCTGGCTGGAGCTGGGACAAGCTTGTGTATGCTGTCACAACTGTGATGAGTTCAATGCACAGTTGCCTTGTTGTGCGTGGAGAATATTGTTTTCTTGATGTTACTGACCACCTCTGGTTCTTACAATCTTCACAAGGGCTGAGGGTCTCTGCAGAAAAGGTTGGTTTTTTAAAATTTTTTTTTTAACATTAAGACTCAAACTAAGGGCCCTACACATGCCAAGCAAGTATGGAAGTCAGAGAGACTTCCAGTCAATTTTTGGTAATAGTTCTGTTAAGCAGGTGAATAGAAAGTAATTTGGGTTTTGTTTTATTTTAACTAGTTCTGTGACAATATACTGAGAAACAAAATAAAAATCAGTTTTCTCATCACTGCAAGAATCTGTTTCTGCTCAGTTAAGAAACTACATGTGACGCTACTGAAACAACCCAGGAGAGCCTTCCCACAATCAAATCACAAGATAAACAACTATGTTTTCTGACTGCAGAGACTAAAAATATAAATATGACAAACTTTAGATTTTAGGATGAGTAATTACTTGCTTGATCCTAATTATGTGCAATTTTTAAGTTCATTACTAGAAAACACAAGAAAATTTAAACTAGCATGACCTCATTAAAGGAAACGAAATTTATTTTTTGTTACTGCTATCATGTTCATTTCTTTTTCTTCCACTTAAACATCCCATATCAATTTCCTACTACACTTGCAGATATCCTAAGTTATTAAATTTTAAAATAAATTATTATTTACAATCACCTTTAAAAAAATAAAATGAAGAACCCAGGAAATGGTTTATTTAATAAAGTGCCTGCCACTCAAACATGAGGACCTGAGTTCAGGTGTCCATCACACATAAAATTCAGGCATAGAAGGACATCTCTGTACATACCTGGGAATAGAGTGACGGAAACAAGCAGGTCCGTGGAGTTCACTGCCTAACTATTCTAGCCACCCTGGGAATAACAGGGTTAGTAAGCCTCCCTGTCTCACTTAAGGAGGGGAGCAATAGAGGAAGACATACTGATACTCACTATCAGTCACCACACATATGTGCATGCACAAACATGCCATGTACATACAAATATCAAATATATACTTACACAAAGGGAAAGTTTAAAATATGTATTCATATATATATGTACATATATTCTACATATATATTCAAAAGGAAAAAGTTAAAAGATAAAATTTGAATCATAATGTATCTCATGTTATATATGTGTCCACTTCTTTAAAAAGACAGTAAAGGAAAGCTGGCTGAGTGCTACTGTGGACCAGCCCCGGGGGGTGGGGGGGGCAGTAATACTAAAATGAGAAACAGAAATAGATGAGCACATACTAGACAATCATACAAAAACATAAAACTACAGATGATCAATGCATTTTCAAAGATTTGAGACTAAAGATAAATAAATGTCATCTTAAAGACTAACTCCAGCTGGTTTTGAAGGCCCACTCCTGCGATCCAAGCACCTGACAGGTGTAAACACAATCAAGAGTTCAATGTCATCCTCAGCTACAAAACAAATTCAAAGCCATCTGACAGTACAGGAAACCTTGACTAAAAAAACAAAACCGAAAGCAAAGCAAAGACCAGCAGGCATCCTTTCCATCTATGGGAATGCTAGATATTGAAGAAAAAGTCTTTTCTGGTACAGAGTTAGTTTTTTTTTTCTTTCTAGTTTTATCTATTTACTTATCTAATTATTTACTGTGTGTGTATGTGTGTGTGTGTGTGTGTGTGTGTGTACACGTGTGCGCACGCACGCACTTGGTTTTTTGAGACAGGGTTTCTCTGTGTAGCCCGGGCTATTCTGGAACTTTCTCTGTAGACCAGGCTAGTCTTGAACTCAGAGAGGTTCACTTGCCTCAGATTGCTGGGATTAAAGGTGTGCACCACCACTGCCCAGCTAGGTGTGATTTCTTAACCCTGAACTA
Organism: Alexandromys fortis; assembly: GCF_014885135.2. NCBI lineage: Eukaryota > Metazoa > Chordata > Mammalia > Rodentia > Cricetidae > Alexandromys > Alexandromys fortis. Next base: position 1,247,446 of record NW_026068050.1, on the reverse strand, counting down.
AAATGCATTTAATCAAATCATATATAATCTGATTCTGAATCATTACATTACCATTTTTGTCCCGTACAAATCAGTAAGAATCTTAACTATAGGAAAATATTACTGTAAGAAAAATGTTGAAATGAATTGACATATAAAATACTATATTAAACCAGTTTTGTAAAATTTAAGATTATAATACAGATCAATATTATTTAAATTTATGCATTTTTAATATAGTTGTTCAGAATTCCGATAAGTTATTCTTACCAAGTCAGCAGCACTCACATTTGAAATATCTGAAGGGTCTGTCTCGTTCACTAGTCCTGCTTTCTCTGCCAGAACTCTGTCTTTATCTGTTGACAAAGCTGTGGTGACTTGTTGAGGAACAGCAAGGCATACTGCATCATTGTGAATGGCTCGTATTTCAGAAGTATTCACTGAACTGTCTTGACTACTACCAGAATTCTTGACATCATCAAATATACTCACTGTGAACTAAAAACACATACTTTTAGAATAACCCAGGGACAACTTTCAAATGTACCAAATATTACATTTTGTAAAAGCTAGTTCTGCTTAACCTATCAACTGTGAAGCAGCACTTACCTGTGCAATAGAAAATTCTCTCTTTCTCTGTGTGAAGCATAGCACAGCAGAAGGAAGAAACTATTCAGCTGCAGAAACTTTAATCTGCATGCTTACTATGTGCTAAGCATCAGTCTTTGGTATTCTAAGAAATGATGCCATAACAACTGCAATATTTCCTTTTAGTAGACTGGCTTTTACTTATTTTTAACATTTATTTGTTATAAATGTCTGCATGTGTATGCATGTACACACCTGTCACTGAGCTTATGTGATCAGAGGGCAACTTGCATGAGTGGATTCTCTACTTCTATTATGTGGGATCTGGATATTAAGCTTGGGTCACTGGACTTGGCAACAAGTACCTTTATTTGCTAAACCATCTAACCAGTCCTAGTAGGCTAATTTTTAATGAGCATTTCATATCTCTCACAAGGAAATCTAGTCACACTCATAATGCTAACTACTGTACTCATTTGACCAAAGGTACTATGCAGTTGGTTGTTTGTGGAGTGTCTAATATCAAATGGAAAGAGCAGCATTCTAAAAATATCCTGAAATCATTTCTTACTAAAATATATTTTGGGGACGTTTACGTAAAAGTATCAAACTTGTCCTCTTTAAAACATGATCTCACCAATTTTTGAGATTTTGAAAAAAAAACTAAAAAGACAACCTATAGAAGTCTCAGGAAAAAAATAGGTTGACCTAATAGAACACATCTAAAATACCCAGATTAAATACCCAGATAAATACTTTAGATTTATATGTCCCTCACTCCCCCTTTAGAGTAACTTACACATGACTAACAAATGTTAAAATACAAAAAGACTGTAACATTGGCTTAGACCACCTACATATTCATTTTAAAATCTAATTTAGTAAATATAAACAAGTCTATTTTACATTCCAACAGATTTTTAAAACATTCCTTTAGGTTACAATTATAATTTGGGTCAAAGAACTAAACTTAAATTAATGAATTTAATACTCATATCCCCTCTAAATAAGCACTGATAAATACTATGGTGGCCATATAGTTCCCAGGTTAAGGAACTCTTTCTAAAAATATAAAACTTGGCCAAGTCATACAAGCTACTGTAGACCTCCTACTCTTGGTCAGACTAAGCATCCAAAGTATTGATTTTAACATAAACATCATGTAAATCGGGTCACAATGTTTACAATGTTATCAGCATTATTAACCTGTCAGTCACCATGGTTTGTAATCTTCTTGGCAATATTTACATTTGCATTACTGATGTTCACAGCATAGTTGACTGTTTATTATAGAACTAAGCTCTCACACTATAACATCAGGGTAATGTTTCAATTACTCAGAAATTCTTTGTATGTACTACTCTTGAAATCTCAAAATTAAAATGTATATATTTCAATACCCAAAAACTGTCATGAGTTTTCTTATCAGATTATAGTTTTAAGTAAGACACATCAGTAAAATTACTGATGATAGGTAAAATTAAAAAGTGACTTATTCCCAAGCATGATGACAAATGCTTAGAATCCCAGCACTGGGGCAGTAGAGGCAGAAAGACCATGGGGACCACAGGTTATATACAGTGTGGACCCTATCTCAAAAGAGCCAGAACTGGGCATCATGCCGCACACCTCTGATCCTAGCACTCAGGATTGAAGGCATTGAACCTCTGTGAGTTCCAGAGTAGCCTGGTCCACATAGGAAGTCCCAGGCCACCAAGGTTATGTAGTGAGACCCTGTTTGAAAATAAAAGGAAGGAAGAGAGGGAAGTAGGAAGTGAAGGGAAGGGAAAGGAAGGGAAGGATAGGGAGAAGAAAGAAGAAACGAAAAAGAGAGGTAAAATGGGAGGAAAGGAAAAAAGAAGGGAGATTTCTTCACTAAGGATATCCAAGCATTAGAGTTTCTTAAATTACATCTAATAAATATATACTGACAATTTTCTGCATGTCTAGGGCTTTTACATTTTGTCTCAAATTAGAACACTATGTAAGCTATCACTTGAAGAAGCTTGCAATCCCACAATGACATAAAAAAACACAGTGAAGAGTCTAGCACATCAAGGGTACTGTAACATTGGAGCTTTGTCATGGCCAGGATTGGTAGTGCATGTCTGTGGCTCTAAGTACTCAGAAGGCTGATAAAAGGATCACAAGTTCAAAATCAGCCTGGGTTACAAAGTGAAATCAAGGCAAACTTGAGCACTTAGGTAACACTTTATCTCAGAACAAAAAATTTTACAAAAAAAAGTTGCACATTGATAGAGTACTTGCCTGGCATGTGTATGACCTCACAAGGTTTATTTGCCAATACCAAAAAAAATAAAGAAAAAGAAAAAAGCAAGACCAGGAAGTTAAAGATTATTTCCAACAAGGAAAATACCTTTTGGGTGAATATTAATTTAAACAGTAGATATTCTAAACAGAAAATATTATAATATAACTATTGTATAAATGATTTCTTTAGATCCTTTCCTCTGCTAACAAGAAATATATCATTGTTCATTTTACATAATAATTACAGCAAACAAACAAGAAATTGTATATAAATATCTAAAAAGTGTATGAGTTCTTAAGTTAAAGAGAAGAAATACTGGGAACATTAACTACAAAAAGGATACTTAGCATTGATATTTGTAGACCATTAAAGCAGAATAGTATCAATATGTCAATGTCATTTTTAAAAAAGATTTAATTATTTATTGCATATACAGTGTTCTGCCTGCAGTACAACTGCACGCCAGAAGAGGGCACCGGATCTCATTATAGATGATTGTGAGCCACCATGTGCACTTCCTGGTCATCCTCAGGGGCTATACTGCCCAAAACCTCCTCTCTCTTCCTATCCCACCCAGCTTGCATCCACAACCCCCCCCCCCCCCCCGTCTAACTCCCTCCCCTCTTTGACCACATAACATCTCCCAGCTCAGCCTGTTCGGAGGGGCTGGGACCGAATCCGAATGGGAGGGCAAATGGGAGGGTGGTGGCTCCTTTGTCCCAATAGCCTGCCTGCAGCAAGCAAGGTAGGCCCTTTGTTTATGAGCCACCCAAGCAGCAAGCAGATCCGATCCGGGCACCAGGAGAGACATCATTGGGGTGAGTGAGTTTCTGACTGCAGCAGCAGCCCGGGACAGGGAACTCAGACATTCCTCATCCCTCCTACACTTCCTGGTCATCCTCAGGGGCTATACTGCCCGGTACCTCCTCTCTCTTCCTATGCCACCATGTGGTTGCTGGGAATTGAACTCAGGACCTCTGGAAGAACAGCCAGTGCTCTTAACCACTGAGCCATCTCTCCAACCCCTCAATATCACTTTTTAAATCACTAAACTCCAAATGAAGCAAGAGAACACCATCTGAGTCAATCAATGATAAATCTGGTCAAATTATAATCATTGTGGCATTACAGAAAGTCATTTATTTCTGTCATAAAGGAATAAAACAAACTGAACTGTAGGCAAAAAAAATGAATAAAGAACACTGTTTACAAAGCAAAACAAAACAAAACAAAAGGGCAATGAGTTCTTCCAAACACTTCAAGTCATGAAAGCCTAAAAAAGATGAGGGACTGTCCCTAACGAAAACGAGTAAAGAAGCTGTGTATGGTGGCTCACACCTTTAATCTCAGCAACATGGAGGCAGGGACAGGCAGATCTCTCTAAGTTTGAGGCTGCCTTGTCCACAGAGCGAGTTCTAAGACAGCCAAGTCAAGGCTATACAGAGAAACTCTGTCAAAAGAATGGCTGGGGCGGGAGGGAAATGGGAGGAGGGGAGGAAGTGGAAATTCTTAATTAAATAATAAAAATAAAAAAAAAGAATGGCTGGGGGCGGGCGGGGGAGGGAGGAGGTGATGGAGAAAAGACAGTAAAGAAAACCAAAAGTACCATGAGATTCTAGATGAGATCCCAAATCAGTAGACAAATAATTCACAAAGATGATCAGTAGGGCCATGCATAATAACATATTCCTTAAGTCCCAGAAAGTGAAACAGGACAATCATGGGTTTGAAGCCAGTCTGAGCTACACAGCAAGACTGTCTCAAATAAAAAGGCAAACAATAAAGGCAGTCAGTCATGGTAGATATAACTGTAATGCCAATCCCAAAAGGCTGAAGCAGGAGGATAGTTATATTCTAGGCCAGCCTGGGCTACAGAGTAAGACTCCCATCTTTATACTATAATCAAAGGGGTGAACAAGATGGCTCACTGGATAAACTACACAAGCCTGATGATATGAGTTCAAAACCCCAAACTAAGAAGATTGAAGGAGAAAACCAACACTTCCAAGTTGTCCTCTGACCTCCAACCTCCACAGGTGCAACCTGACAAACACACACACAAGTACAATTTTAACAAAAAAAAAAAAAAAAAAAAAACCTAGGTCTTTAAAATTAAAACAAAATACTAAAATCTTAATACAATTGTTTGGTTGGATCCTCCAGCTCACCTCTGCAATCTAGAAAGCCTGTCTCTCTCTCTCTCCAAACCCTGCCCATTCAAAGTCGCCAAACAAAGAAAAGGTGCCCAAAGCCTTGGTTCCACATGATTGGCAGCTACTGCAGCTTCCTACTTTGAAGTTGCTAGCTGCCCAAATCCCTGCTTAAAGTGCTCAGTTTCTGCCCATACTTGGGGAAAAACCCAGTTAGTGTTGGTCACATCACTTCTGGCCTAACACCTATAAAGTTTCCCGACTTTCATCTATGGGCACCACTTCTCAGGCCTCCATCTCTAAGACTGAAGAACCTGCCTGGGGGTTGCTTTGCTCAAATAAACCTGTTGTTATACTTTTTCAATTTGGCTTGAACTGGCGCACTACATTGGCAGAAGAACCTATTATTGGGGATAGGGGTAGAAAGCCTATTAACAATAAGAAAAATTTGAATACTGACCATAAATTAGATATTATATAAATGTTAAATTTACAGAATTGCATAATATTGCTACATAAAAGAATGCATCTGTTCTCAGAAGATGCATGCTATGGTACAAAACTAGATGACTTTGATGTTAGCACATTAACCTCAAGTACTTAGCAAAGTATAGAGAGACATGCAGACAGAGGAAAAAAGAAAATGTAATAAACATTAACTTGGAATCTAAGTAGGGGAAGATTCACCCATCGAATCCTAAACTTCCCTTAAGCTCTCAATCTTAAAGATGAAGAGTGAAGTGGAGAGGATGAGACATCCCACCACACACAGCTGTCCTCGAAAACAGCAGTGAGGACTTTCAGAACACATACCTGAGTTCTCTCAGCAAGAGGACGGTCAGAAGAATGGGGTGAGTCTTTGGACAGAGGTTCAGCAACAGAAGGTCTGTCTTCAATAAGATCACCCTTCAGTGTCCTTTCTCCAGGTAAAAGGCATACATTTTCCTTATCACTGTCATCCTTTGACCTTAAAGTTTCTGTCCCCAGTGAAGCCCGTGGCATCGCAGCTGTGGATCGGGGACGAACTGGCCTTCCTCTCTGAACAGTTTCCCATCCTTCAGCATCTTTCCGTTCTATGCAATTAAGGGACAAAAATAAATCAAATTTTCTTTAGATGGTAAAAATTTTGAGAAACCTATACAATAAAAATTTTTTCCAATCTAATTTCATTAATTTCTCCTATGCCATTGTTTTTCCTAAAATATTTTAAGGTAAATTCTAGACATTATTGCACTTTTACTCAGTCTATTTTTAACAGAAAACATGTTTAATACTATTAGTATACCCAACAAAAGTAATAACACAATAAATTATATCAATTATATATTCAATATTTAGATATAGGACAAATTAAAAGAGAAATCATAAAATGAGTAAGAACCACAGAGGAAGAAAAAAACTGAATTACACAATTAAAAGAGTTTAACAAAAGATTTCACTTCCCAATTAATTTAACCAGTTCCCCTTCAAACCATGATGATCAATCACTTCATTCTTTAAAAGAAAGAAAAACATTACTGAAAACTTGGACCTAATCCATGAGTGCAGATGGCCAGCACAAATACTACCATACAATTAAACAACTGGCACAAGTAAAAAACAGTATTTCAGAATAAAGACTATACCAAGGTCATGAGGAAACAAAAAATACTTACAAATTACATCTTCAATGAACTTCCAGTGAAAACTATATTGATAAATTATTCTCATAATAATGAATGTTTAAGAACAGCAAATCATGCATTAAACTGAGCCACACTAAACAGAATGTTGGAACAGAAGTATAAAAATTAAAATTAAAAACTAAAAACTAAAAATTACAATTCCTTTCACAATTTTATATGTATAAATTTTCCAGTAGTATAAATTTCATTAACAAAATTGCATTCAACTCAGTTCAATATACTAACTGAAGGATAACTGAAATACCCCACCTGGTTGTGATGCATTACTTATCACAACATTTAGTTCACTAATGCTTGATTAGAATACTTATATTAGTGTCCAAGAGGCAAACTTTCTGTAATTTCTATGTTAGGTCTTGATGTTAAGATTGTGCTAACATCATAAAATATGATCTTTCTTTCCCCCAGGATAAATTTTCATAGGCTTGATATTTTTATTTTAAAAGTCTAGAAGACTTTACGCATCTTGACATAGAATCTTATTTGTGAAAAAGTATTTCAGATTCACATTTTTAAGATACCTATAAAATCCCTTTAAGTTTTTCTAATTTTTGTGCTGTAAATGTGAAGTTATAGTATAAGAATTCTGCTAATTTCTTATGATTTTCCAAATCTGAGGCGTAATACTGTTTTAACACCCTATTACTATCTTGTCAATCAATACTGGCATTCTCTATGACATTCCTTAGTTCTCTTTTTTTCCTTCACCCAGATTATTAGAGTGGTCATTTTATTTATCTATCTGAAAAATACCTTTTAACTTTACAACTATCTACTTTTCTTTTTAAGTTCCTTGGGCTTAACCTTTTCTTTTGCAAATTCAAAAGAAAGGGATTTTGGTTTTTCTTCTTTATCTCATAAGGTTTTTAAGCATTCACCTTTATTTAATTCACTTTCTCAAATTTTCACTGAGATGTTCTTTCTGACATTATTCATAAATAACTATAAAGTTCCATGTAATAGTAACAAAATACATTTTATTTTTATTTTATAAAGTGTGTGTTCATGTGCACGTATGGGGGCATCAGAGGCCAACTTTCAAGAATTGGTTCTCTCTCTCTACTCTGTGGTTCCCAGGTGTCTAATTCAGGTCATCAGTACTGACAGCAAGTCCTTTATCTACTGAGCCATCTTACCAGCACACCCCACCTCTGACATGATTTAAATCACCTGAAATTTCCTAAGACTTTCTAACAATACAGCATGTTTTAATTTTGGTAAATGTTCCATGTATGCAAGCATATGTATTTAGAGTTAATAGTTCAGGCCATAAAAAAGAACTTGAATGAAAATTGGCCTTTTTCTTGCCAAAAACAGCCATAAAAACTAGACAAAATATATAAATGAGCTGTTTAAAACACTGGAAGGCACCCAGCATAAGCATATCCTGAAAAACTACAATTCCTGAGTAAAGGGACCGGCAGCATCAGACCTACATTCACCTTAGTATTTTGACTGAAGACATTTGAGACTGGGAGTTCAATGAACTGGGTTCTAGCAAAAGCCTGCATTCCTGGATGGCTAAACAGGCATTAGAGGCCAGAGGCAAAGTCTTACAGAAAATGGGGGAAACTACAGAGAAATAAGCAAAATAAAGAAAGAAAGAAAGAAAGAAAGAAAGAAAGAAAGAAAGAAAGAAAGAAAGAAAGAAAGAAAGAAAGAAAGAAAAAGAAAAAATCTGCATTCACTTTTCCCCAAGGTGCCTGACAACTCAGCTTTTTGTATACAAGGCAAGACTCCAAGAAAACAAGAGAGAGCAGCAGCTGGGATCTTAACAAGCTAAGCAAAAAGCAAAGCAACTGTACAAGACTGGAAAATAAAAACTGTAACTCAGGGATGTAGTGGGTTTTGTGAGTACCCCACGCTTTTCACTGGAAATCTCAAATGGAGTAATCAACCTAACACAATCTCAAACAAAACCCTGATAGGCTTAGGAACACAGTACTCCACCTCTCTTATCATCTTTCCAGACAGAGGAGGAGAAAAGCCTATAATTTTGTGTGGATTTTGTGTGTGTGTGTGTGTGTGTGTGTGTGTGTGTGCGCGTGCGTGCGTGCGAGCGAGGGAGAGAGAGAGAGAGAGAGAGAGAGAGAGAGAGAGCATGTAAACCAGAGACTGATTGTAGGTGTCTCCCTCAATTGTTCTCCACATTTGTCTTATTAGGTGTGTTGCCTGTGCATGGTGCCCATGGCAATTCAGAGAACAAGTTTCAGGAGTCAGCACTCCTTCCACTGTGGGACCTAGAAACTGAACTCAGGTCATCAGACTGACTGCTATCCAGGTTTTATAACTCTTCAATAGCCTTTTTATTGTTGTGGCTAAAGCCACTACCACTACATCACTTGTTAGTGTTGTGGCTGTTACCACCATGACAAGCACTGTCCCCTCCTCATATTACCAGCTTGGCCCACTGGCTATATAGCCTGGAGGGGCTGGGATATAAATGCAGAACTTTTCTGTTTTTGCACCATTCACAGTACTGTTTCAACTTCCACGCTGATCTCAAGTCTGGCATAAGGTCCATATGGAGGCTTTGAATTACAACTGTCAGGGGCTTCTGTTGAAGGAGGAGGGTAATTTATTCTGCCACCTAGGCCTTAGTGAGAATTGCTGCAGGTAAAAAGGTCACCAGCTGAGGCTGGTGCAAGTTGTCTGAAGAAGCCATGACCACGCAGGACCTTCTGAAATAGTTACAGCTTGGGGTGTAGTGGTCCTTATAGCTAGAATAAAGCATTCGTGCATGGCAGATGATGGTTTGAAATAGCAGGCTGACTTCCAGGCAGTCTTTCCCTTTGCCCAGGGCTGTTTGTCAGCTGCACACTTGGGGCAGAATATATTAGAACGACTCGACAACTACCTCTCAGGAAGTTGAGTAATTGCTTCTAAACAGTTCAAGTTATTAAAAGGGGGAAACTTCAAGGAATAGCTGTATTAAGGAATTAACATTAAACCAGCATTCTTAACAGTGCTTAATAGGACCTTTTCCCTAGTGTGTTGAATATCATTTAACTTCCTATCAATATTCTTAAGGACAATTGGATACAGCCCAGGATAACCTTTTTTTTTTTTTTTAAGAGAAAGCTATTAGGGAAAAACAACCTTTTAAGAATTTGAAAATGAACAGAATATTAAATGCCTCAAACATACAAATGGTTAATGGTTGAAGACACAGTTTACTGTAAAGATTAGAAAATTGAATCTACACATAGAGATTGAAATTAACCACACAAAGAAGCACCAGTTTTAAGAAGTAGGGAAAAATTATATGGAAAAGTAAGGGGGAAGTCAGAGAGATGAAATCTACTAAAACCTACTTTAAAGACAGTGTGTATAATTCTGGTGTTTGGGTTTTTCTATTGTTTTTTTTTTGTTTTGTTCTGTTTTTTTTCAAGTACAGATAATTCAAAACAGCTGTAATAAGTGTGGAAAGAAAAGGTTGACCAGCAGGCGAGAAGTGTGGGGACTGGGATGCAGATATCACCACTTACTCTAGGTGGGTAGCATTTTTAAATCTAATACTACATTTCCAAAATCCATCAATACTTCACGTAGGTTTAAAATATGTTATGTTTGAGAATTTCATATTTTTATATAATGTGTTTTGGTTAAATCTACTCCTATTCTCGCTGCTCTAATTCTTCTCCTACCCATCTACCACTTTCCCGCCTAATTTCACGTGCTCTTTTGTCCACTTATAGTTAAAATAGGACATGACAAGGTCATTGCATGTGTTTACTCATAGCAGCTGTGACTGTTTACACAAGACCAGAACAAGATGAAGAAAAGCACAGTCCCAGCATGGCTGGGGAAGGAGTTGATGAAAACCACCCATAGTTGACATACCACTGGCAACTAATGAGAAAGAAAGTCATGTTTCTTTAGGAATGTGAACCCCAAGAGGCAACCCATCCTTCAGCAGTCCTACACCCACAGAATCCATATTTTTAATGATAAAAAATTATGAATATACTAGCTGGTTTCATAGTAGATTAGACATATAGGACAGAAGATCAGCAAGTTAGAATACATGTCCATATCAAGAATTCAGACTGAAGATAAAGACTGGTCAGGTTTTATAAACCACAGATCTTTGTGAATTTCTGTGCTACAATTTGAATAATATTCTTATCCCATGAAAAATTGTATTGTAATTTGATGCCCAATATGATGATTATCAGTGTTGTGTTGAGTCTGGATACTATTTGCTGGTTCTCACATGAGAAGGTTGTTGTTCTGGAAGCTGGCATTGTACCTAGGCTTTTGTACATTTACTGCTTTCTACTCTATGAATGCAATGTCATTGTTATGTTGTCATGCAGTACTGGGCCATGGACAGATGTAATCAAACAAAATAAATAATTTAGCTCCCCCCCAAAAAAAAGAATTCAGACTGAAGTACAGAAGCAAAAAGAAAAGTGAGGAATGCATACACTTTGTTAAACATGTAACTGCCAAATTTGCTAGACATTTAACCTTCAATATCTTTACTGATTTTGTTTATGTACACACTCAGCTACTGCCACAAGCATGCTATGTCAGAAATAGAGAAACATATTTGTGTCTTTTCACAATGTCAGAATTTATTGAGTAACAATAAATTCACAAGTTAGGGTAGTTCAATTGGCAGGAATTTTCCTGACAGCTCTCACTTTCTTTGATAGTCCTGACCAAGTCAAACAGATTTTTAATTCCAATTTTAATTACTAACATTAACTCTCAGGTCACACATTACACATCACACAACAAAGCTACCTATCTGTGTATAAACGTGTAAGTTACAAAATGGCTCAAAAGGGATAAGAAGCAAGGGATTTTATGAAGTTCAAAGAGGCCTGAGAAACTAAAATTAGAAAACTAACAGGAATACAAAGGATTCTGTGCCAGGAAGGTTAACAAGGCAAAATGAGCAGCAGAAGCAGAGGGAAGGGCTGCTGTAGCTACAAATCAGAGCCAACCTGCAGAGTTCGGCACACCTGCTGAGACAAAAGGCATACTGCATTCAGACAAAAAAAAAAGTACATAGAAGCATGGCAAGCCCAGATAGTGAACAGGGGGTCTTGATTTGGTCCAGTATTTTCTCATTGTACCCATATTCTTCCATTTTTGGAATGGTAATGTATATTCTGTATCATTGCTGGAAGTATATAATTTGCTTTTTGATTTTTACAGAGGTTACAACTGGTACTACCTTGAGTCTCAGAACAGACTTGAACTCTGTTGAGACTGTGAAAGACTAGGGGGACTTCTCAAGTTGGACTAAACGCGTTTTTGCATTACGTTATGGCCACAAGACAATGGATATCAGGGAGTAGAATGTGATGGTTTGCACCTATATCTCAGTATTTGAATACCTGGTCCCTGTTTGGTAGCTGTTTTAGGAGAACTTGAGTCCAACCCCTACCATTCGTGCAAAAAGCTGGGGATGATAAGCATTAGGCTGCAATCCCAAAGCTATGAGACAAAGACAGGAAGATCTCAGGAAATAGATGACCAGACAATTTAGCCAACTGGTGAACTCTTAAGTTCAGTGAGAGCCCCTATCTCAAACAATAAAGTAGAGATCAATAGGAACACACCTGACATCAACTTTGGCCTCCGAAGGATAAAAGAGACAGGAAGAAAGACAGAGAGGGAAGGAGGGGAGAAGAGAGGGCAAGAGAAGGGGAGAAGAGGGAAGAAAAAAAGAGAAAGAAAGAAGGAAATTCAGCAGTGTAGTCGTCCTCTGCTTTGTATTTTGTGTTATCAACATTCATTCTGCTGTACCCAAACCCCACAGTCATAATGCTTACACAGTCGACACTCCTGACTTGTCTACATTTATTCCTTCTGGGTCTCCTTAGGTGTCCATCTGAAATCATTTTCCATCCATCCCAAAAGCTATCTACAGCATTTGAACACAGACCTGCTGTTTACAACTTTCTGAAACTTTTCCCTGAAAACATTTTTATTTTAACTTGGTAACGTACATTTTCTTGGCTATGTCTCCAGCATTCTAAACATATTCTCCATTGTACTTAGCATCCATAGTTCCTCGTATAAAGTCAGCTACCTGCTGATTTTCCTTTTTGAAAATGGCATTTGTGTCCTCTAACCATTTATAAAGATTTTTCTGTTTCTCCAAATTTCAGTATTTTTATTATATTGTATTTAGAGGAAATTTATTTTGTATTTTCCTGCTTGGGCCTGAGAGGATTCCTTAAGTCTAACACTTGATTTATTTTAGAAGTTTGGAAATTTGACATCAATGTCCTTTATTTATGGCTAGAAACCAAATATGAGTGAGTACATCCCATGTTCCTCTTTTTGGGTCTGGGTTACCTCACTCAGGATAGTGTTTTCTATTTCCATCCAAGGTCCAAATCAGGAGCAGAAGGAGAGAGAGCATGAGCAAGGAACTCAGGACCGCGAGGGGTGCACCCACATACTGAGACACTGGGGATGATCTATCGGGAACTCAACAAGGCCAGTTGGACTGGGTCTGAAAAAGCATGGGATAAAACTGGACTTGCTGAACATAGTGGACAATGAGGACTACTGAGAACTCAAGAGCAATGGCAATGGGTTTTTGATCCTACTGCACGTACTGGCTTTGGGGGAGCCTAGGCAGTTTGGATTCTCACCTTACTAGACCTGGATGGAGGTGGGTGGTCCTTGGACTTCCCACAGGTCAGGGAACCCTGATTGCTCTTCGAGCTGATGAGGGAGGGGGCCTTAGTCAGGGGAGGGAGAGGGAAATGGGAGGCGGTGGCAGGGAGGAGGCAGAAATCTTTAATAAATAAATAAATTAAAAAAATAGCAAAAAAAAAGAAATTTGACGTCATTTCTAATACTGCTTTATAAAATCTTTACACCTTTTCATGGATTTCATGTATGTCCCCTCATGTTCTTCTCTTCATTTCTTTCCTTTTTTGTCTCTCTGGTCTCTCTGGGCTAGCCTTGATATTTTATGCTGTTTTCAGAGTCAACATATCGCTAAAGTCCTCAAATGTTTTCCATTGCTGTTGTTGAGATAAGGTTTCATTAGGTAGCTCAGACTAGACTGGACCTGTTATGAAGTTCAGACTAGCCTCAAACTCATGATCCTCCTATTTCTTTCTCCTAGGGTGCATGATACCATACCTAGCTAATTTTAAATTTCTTAATACTATTATTTTCTGAATTCTTCATTTTCAGAGCACTGTGATCTTTTTTTTTTTAAAGTCTGTAGCAGTTGCTGTCATCCTGATACTTATCATCATTGTGATGTGGGATTCCCCTCTGTATGCTGTGAATACCATTGGTTGATAAAGAAACTGCCTTGGCCTGTTGATAGAGCAGAGTAAAACTAGGCAAGGAAAATTAAACTGAATGCTGGGAGAAAGAAGGCGGAGTCAGTGAGATGCCATGTAGCCGCTGCAGGGAGCAGATGTGCCAGAACTTTACCCAGTAAGCCACAGCTTCGTGGTGATACACAGATTAATGGAGATGAGTTAATTTAAGATATGAGTTAGCCAGAAATATGCTTAAGCTATTGGCTAAACAGTATTGCAAATAATATGGTTTCTGTGCGATTATTTTGGGGCTGAGCAGTAGGGAACAAACAAGCAGTCTTTCTATAACATTACTAATTTATTTATTACCTTTGGCTCTCTGTACTGGTTTTTTTTTTCCTAGTAGTAACTGGGTCTGAGGAATGTAAGCTTTTTTTTGAGATCTTCCATGTTTAACAGCATACTAATCTCTTCTCAGTTTTAATGGGCAATTTAGTTAGCCATCATCTCTTTCAGAATTTTGATGATTATAAAATTTTATTTGCAGCTTCTAGATATTAAATTGATGGAGCCAACCAATCTTAGATTTTTTTTCCCCCTCTAAAACTGTGGGCTAAATAAACCTCTTTTGCTTAGAAAATACACACCCTCTGATACTATACTATAGCAACAAAAAGAAAATAGAACCCTTGCCTACTGCCAATTTGCTACAAGTTTGCTTGTACATGGAAATCAAGGACAATATATTGGATAAAAGGAAGGAATAATATTTAAAATGAGCCAACATAACTGAAATCAAAGTGAAAAAATTAAATTAAATACATTCAGTACCAAAAAAGAAATGCCCAAAATTCAATTTAGGGTGTCCTATATATGCTAGGGAAGCACTTTAACAATGAATTACTGCATTTCATGATTTTAACTAACAGAGATCAAAATGACATAGGTAAGACTAAAATGTAAATATAAAAATATATTAGGGCCAAGTATTTTAAAGTATAAATATCCCTTTTAACTACAGGCAGCCAAAACATGAATAAATAAAAATCTAAAAAAAAATGTTAACTGAAAATCACTTGCCATTTTTGCGGGACGTCTTTTGCACTGTTGTTGGTGCACAGGCTTGAGAAGGTGTTACATCAGATGTGGCAGAGCCAGTATGATGAGCCTTTACCTTGTCGGCCCAACTGACACCTGTAGGAGCCAGACATGGGGCAGTTACTGTGCCAGGTAAACTCCTATTGAGAAAAATAAACACAAGTAATAAATTAAATATCAAAGTAAAAATTGTGAAATCATAACATTACTATTACTAGTTTTTATTAATAACAATGCGTGTTAACAAGTCATTCTTGATTCAAGCTAAAATTGTTTCTTCTTTGTATATATTTCTTTCATCAATTGCAAACATGATGCTTCATTGGCAATATTCAATTTTGGTTCCTTGAAAAATGAGTAGCATTATTATCTAAAGTTATTTTTCCTCAATCTTCACACTATTCTATCCACTCCTTCTACAGTCTCTTTAATAGCTCACATTTATTTTTAAAAAAAAAAATCTGCTACTAGCTAAGCCTGGAATTCTTTTCCTTCACTAATTAAAGAATTATGCCACAGTGGAAGTAAATTTATTGGTAAGCATTACAGATCCCTCAGGTCTGAGGAGGCCCCAGGGCTGTGAGACCACTAAAGAACTCAGGTTTTTCTCACAGCCAACAGTGACATCCTTCCTCTTTTATATTGACCCAAAGGTGTTCATTCACTTCTCTCTCACCAAAATTAGGTCCCCTATCTTGGTGCACTGACATGGAAACAGTACTGCTGGCTAGTTGGGATTAGGGTTGCTCCCAAGCCCCTTTCATCTGTGGTGAAGCAGGCAAAGAGAACTCATTGCAAGTAAGGAGACATCATCTTCTTTCCCTCCCACCTTTTCCTTTCCCTGAGGCTATGGCTTTGAAGATTTCCAAAATCTTAGTGTTTTGTTCTTTTGATTTTCAGAAAAAGTGGCTCTGTAGTATAATACATACTCAATGGTTTACTTACTATTTAAATTTTGAGTTAAAATAATGAACAAAACCCAAGCTTTATAACTACATTTCAGTTTGTAAAGTACAACTCAAGCAGCATGAGATGTGGGTGGGTGCTAAGGGCAGCCAATGAACCATATCAGAAAGTAAAAAGAAGCAATGCATTTATACAAGGATAATGAATAGGATCACAAAGGGAACAGTATAAGAACTTCATACACATAGGCAGTGCCATGGATAATACTGTCAACTTGACAGGATCTAGAATTACCTAGTAGACAACCCTCTGGTCATGTCTGTGAGGGAGTTTCTAGACAGAATTACAAAGCTCCCCTAAGTTGCTTTTGCCAGGTATTGATAATGGCCATGAGAAAGGTAATTAATGCATGAATTAAAAGTCTCCAGAATTAAAATAAATCTATGTTATAAAATTCTTGGAAAGAGATTAATGAACTTCAGTAAAGAGCAAGTTCGCTTGTCTGGGAGATTGTATTTTGGTTGTTTGCTAGCTATCTTTTCCCACCTGCCAAGGTCCAAGTATCACAGGATTCTTAAAGCCCATTAACATTCACCAAAGGAAACACAATCTAAGAACCTCATAAGAGAGACTGAAAGCAAAAATCTAATTCTACTGAGCAAAGAATCAGCTTTTACTAAATGCCAGATACAGTGTTAGGATCCTCAAGATATATAGATATGTCCAAGATCTTGCTTCAACGGCAGAGAAAACAGATACTAAAAATGATAATGCTGGGGAAATAGGCTAAGTTGCTAAAGTGTTCACCATGCAATCATGAGGACCCTTCATACATGTGCAGCTTCACTCTAGCTCAGTGGTTCACACCCTGGGGTGCTCGACTCTTTTTGAGATAAAACAACCCTTTCATGGGGGTCAAATATCAAATACCCTGCATGTCAGATAGCAACAAAAATAATTACTGTATAATTTGGGGTCACTACAACATAAGGAACTGTATTAAAGAATCACAGCATTAGGAAGGTTGAAAACCGCTGCTTTAATGTAATCAGTCTTACCCAGCAATAACCCTGAGAGCCACAATAGTTACTTGCCTGCAGTATGTGCCCACTGCATTTTTTTTTATTTTACTCTGACAATTTCAAGCATATATACAATGTAGAAAAAAATGGTACCAGTAGCCAGCTAGGTCATTCATTCCTCCCCTCTCTGGCTTCCAACTTTCATGAAGAACATACAAGAATGAAAACTTATGAAATGAAAAGAAACTGTCCAGCGTAACTAGTTCTTCATTACTGTGCCTATAGAAAAGAACCTATAATATCTGAGCTCAGGAAAAAAGAAAAAAATATCCAATGTGTAATGTTCTTACTGGAAGGCTTTTCGAGTCCTCTTAGGTAAAAGAGAAGATACACAGATAAAACTTCCCTGGATGTCAAAGGACTAGGCTATCAAGTATATAGGCTTTTGTTCTTACCTTCTGTCAATCTGTGAGTAATATAATCACCTTTCCAGATTTTTGTGCATATGCTTTGTCTTACAAATCTCATACTCTAGTAACTTTCTCTCAGATATAGGAATCTGAGCAGAAATTGGTGAGCCCTTCCCTGGAAATGATGCATGATTTCTCCTACATGGGGTTGGTCCTATGAATATTTTTCTCATGGAATACTGGGTTTATAATACTATGAGTATTTTTCAAATATATACATATATAAACATGGATTTATAATACTATGCGTATTTTTTTTAAATCATCTCACCCAAAATTTAAGCTTCTTCTTGCAGTTGATGCTACATTCATTCTATCTGTTGATGGGCTTGGAATCACATGGCGTCCTGGAGACATCTTCTTTACTTCCCATGCCAGTGAGGTTGGTCTGACAATTCAGAACATAAAGTAGATTACTTTAACAACAACAAAAAAAAATGGGGAAACAAACAAATTTTTCCTTTTGGCTGTTAATGAGCAAAAACATGGTCAAAGCCTGCAACCCTGATTACCAGAACGGTTCTATACTAACAAGTGAGCAATTCCTGATGGTTCAAACAGTCAAACAACAGCAAGCACTACTTCTTTCAAAAGGGTCATGGGTTATAAAATACAGAGATGCACTGCTTGTTTGCTTGTACATTAGGCAGCTCTAGCTGGCCAGGAACTTGCTATGTAGGCCAGGCTGGCCTAGAACTCAGAGATACTCCTGCCTCTAGTTCTTGAGTAATAAAATTAAAAATGTGCACCACCATATGCAACTGAGATAAACTTAAAAATTACAAGCATCTCCACATACTGAGAAAAAATTAAAGCAATAGTACTAACTCAGATTATTTTTTTCTACCATAGAGTATTATATTTTCAACCACAGAGTAGAAACACGAAGACACTACTGCTCTTTTTTGAGAGAGCTAAGTGGTATAAATGACCTTCTGTTGTCTTTATTCTCTGTTCACAAATAATTGACAGGATTCATAGCCCACTGAAATGTTTTTCTTTTTTCTTTTAAGTATTTTTACTTTATTTTTGTACATACATAATCCCAGTTCCCCATCCCTCCCCTCTCTTCATGTTCCCCCTATCTTCCCCTCACCCCACACCTATGGGCTCTTCAGAGGGTAAGTCCTCCCATGGGGGGAGGGTCAATAAATTCTGTCACATCACCATATTGAGGTAGAATCAAGCCTCCCACAACCCCGTGTTTAGGATAAGCAAGGTATCTCTTCATAGGAAATGGGCTCCAAAAAGCCAGATCATTCATTCATTAGGGATAGTTCCTGGTCTCACTGCCAGTGGCCCCACTAACTGCCCAAGCCACCGCCACCTGCATTCAGGGGGTATAGATCGGTCCTGTGCAGGTTCCCCAATTGTCAGTCTGGTGTCTGTGAGCTCCCACAAGTTCAGGTCAGCTTTTCTGTGGGTTTTCCCATCATGGTATTGACCCCTTTGCTCATTTATTGCTCCTCTCTCTCTCTCTCTCTTCCACTGGAGTTCTGTCCAGTGGTTAGCCATGGACCTCTGCATCTGCTTCCATCAGTTACTGGATGAGGGTTTCCGGAGATCATATCTATTTCCCATTCCTAGGTGAATCCATGTATATCTCTCTCTTAGGGTCCTCTTTGTTACTTAGCTTCTCTAAGATTGTAGACTGTAGGCTAATTATCCTTTGCTCTATTCCTATTATCCAATTATGAGTGGATACAAATCATATTTGTCTTTCTGGGACTGGGTTACCTCACTTAGGGTTTTTTTTTCCATTTCCGTCCATTTATTTCAAGATGTCATTGTTTTTTTTTTACCACTGTGTAGTACTCCACTGTGTAAATGTATCACATTTTCTTTATCTATTCTTTAGTTGAGGGACATCCAGGTTGTTTCAGGTTCTAGTTATTATGAATAATAATATTATGAACATAGTTGAGCAAATGTTCTTGTGGTATAAGTGTGCCTCTTTTGGGTATAAGCCTAAAAGTAGTATTGCTAGATCCTGAGGTAGACTGATTCCCAATTCTCTGAGAAACCTTGATACTGATTTCCAAAACAGCTGCACAAGTTTGCCCTCCCCACAGCAATGGAGGAGTATTCCCCTTTCTCTACATCCTCTCCAGCATAAGCTGACAACAGTGTTTTTGATCCAAGCCATTCTGACAGGTGTAAGATGGTATCTCAGAGTTGATTTGATTTGCATTTCATTGATGGATAAGGATGTTGAGCAATTCCTTAAATGTCTTTCAGTCATTTGAGTTTCTTCTGTTGAGAATTCTCTGTTTAGATCAATACCCCATTTTTGATTGAATTATTTCACATTTTGATGTTTAGTTTCTTGAGTTCTTTCTATATTTTGGAGATCAGCCTTCTGTCAGATGTAGGGTTGGTGAAGATCTTTTTCTATTCTGAAGGCTGCTGTTTTGTCTTGTTCACTGTGTCCTTTGCCTTACAGAAGCTTTTGAGTTTCAAGAGGTCCCACTTATTAATTGTTGCTCCAGTGTCTATGCTACTAGTGCTATATTTAGGAAATGGTCTCCTGTGCCAAAGTGTTCAAGAGTACTTCCTACTTTCTCTTCTATGAGGTTCAATGTGGTGGTTTTGTGTTGAGGTCTTTGATCCATTTGGACTTGAGTCTTGTGCATGACAATAGATAGGGATCTATTTGCATTCTTTTACATGTTGAACTCCAGTTATGCCAGCACTAATTGTTGAAGATGATTTCTTTTTTTTCAATGCATAATTTAGCTTCTTTGACAAAAATCAGGTGTTCATAGGTGTGCAGCTTAATATCAGGGTCTTCTATTCGATACCACTGGTCCACATGTCTATTTTTATTCTAATACCAAGCTATTTTCATTACTGTAGTTTTATAATAGAGCTTGAAGTCAGAAATGGGGATGCCTCTGGAAGCTCATTTATTGTACAGGACTGTTTTGGTTATCCTGGATTTTTTGCTTTTCCATATGAAGCTGAGTACTATTCTTTCAAGGTCTGTGAAGAATTGTGTTCGGATTTTGATGAGGGTTGCATTGAATCTGTAAATTACTTTTGGTAAAATTGCTATTTAGGTACTATGTTAATCCTACCTATCCAAAAGCACGGGAGATCTTTCCATTTTCTGATATCTACTTCGATTCCTTCTTCAAAGACATAAAGTTCTCATCAAACAGGTATTTCACATGTTTGGTTAGAATTACCCCAAGATATTTTATGTTGTTAGTGGCTTTGTAAAGGGTGATGTTTCTCTGATTTCTTTCTCAGCCCATTTATCATCTGTATATAGAAGGCTACTGATTTTTTTTTTCAGTTGATCTTGTATCCAGCCATATTACTGACAGTGTTTATCAGCTGTAGGAGTACCCTGGTAGAATTTTTCGGGTGACATGTATACTACCATATCATCCGCAAATAGCAGAAGTTTGACTTCTTCCCTTCCAATTTGTTTTTTTCCCTTTTTTAAATTGTTTTTTTTTTTAAAGAAAGCAAACTATCTTTTCTCATTTTATATATCAATCCAAGTTCCCACTCCAACCCTTCCTCCCATTCCTTCCACCTACCTCCCCATCCACTCCTCAGAGAGGGTAAGGCACATTGCTTTGGGGAAGGTCCAAGGCCCTCCCTACTATTTGCAGCCTGAGCAAGGTATCCATCCAGAGAGAATAGGTTCCAAAAAGGCCAGTACAAGCAGTAGGGAATAAATTCTAGTGCTGTTTCCAGTGGCCCCATAGTCTTCCCCAGTCATACAACTGTCACCGACATTCAGAGGGACCGGTTTGGACATATGCTGTTTTCTTCCCTGTCCATCTGGAGTTGGTGAGCTCCCATTAGCTCAGGTAAACTGTTTCAGTGGGTGTACCCATCATGATCTTGGAGGAAACAAGATATTCTATGACAAAACTAGATTTAAAAATACCTACCCATAAATCCAGCCCTACAGAAAGTACTAGAAAGAAAATCCCAACCCAAGGAAGTTAATTGTACCCACAAAAACACAGGCAACAGATAACTTCCCTTCCAATTCGTATCCCCTTGATCTCCTTTTGTTGTCTTATTGCTCTAGCTAGGACTTCGACTACTATATTGAATAATATGGAGAAAGTGGACAGCCATGTCTTGTGCCTGATTTTAGTGGGCTTGTTTTGAGTTTCTCTCCATTTAGTTTGATATTGGCTGTCAGCTTGCTATATATTGTCGATATTATGTTTAGGAACATTGCTTGTATCCCTGATCTCTCCAAGACCTTCATCATGAAGGGGTGTTGGATTTCGTTAAAGTTTTTTTTTTTGTTTTTGTTTTTGTTTTTTTCGGAATCAAATGAGATGATCATGTGGGTTTTTTTTTCTTCTTTCAACTTGTTTATATAGTGGACTACATTGACAAACTTTCATATGTTGAGCCATCCCAGGAATGCATCTCTGTGATGAAGCCTACTTGATAACGGTGGATAATTTTTCTAACGTGTTCCTGAATTTGTTTTGCCAGTATTTTATAGAGTATTTTCGCATCAATTTTCATGAGGAAGATTGGTCTGTAATTCTCTTTGTTGCATCTTTATGTCATTTGTGTTTCAGGGTAACTGTACCCTCATAAAAAGAGCTTAGTAATGTTCCTTCTGTTTCTATTGTGTGGAACAATTTGAGGAGTATTGGTATTAGTGTTTCTCTGAAATTCTGCTAGAATTCTGGGCTGAAACCATCTGGCCCTGGGGTTTTTTTTTGGGGGGGGGGGTTGGGCAACTTTTGATGACTGTTTCTATTTCCTTAGGAACTGTAGGTCTATTTAATTTATCTGGTCTTGAATTCATTTTGGTATATGGTATTTATCCGGGAAACTGTCGAGTTCCTTTAAATTTTCCAATTTAGTGGAATACAGATTTTTGAAGTATGACCTGATGAGTCTCTGGATTTCTTCCATGTCTGTTATTCTGTTCCCCTTTTCATTTCTGATTTTGTTAATTCAGATATTCTCTCTCTGCCTTTTGGTTAGTTTGGCTAAAAGTTTTGTTTATCTTGTTGATTTTTTTTTTTTTTGAAGAACCAACTCTTGTCTCACTGATTCTTTGTATTGTTTTCTTTGTTTCTGTTTTTATTGATTTCAGCTCTCAATTTGATTATTTCCTGGCATCTACTACTTCTCCTGGATGAGTTTGCTTCTTTTTGTTCTAGGGCTTTTCAATGTTCTGTTAATTCATGGGAGTTAGATTGCTCCAGCTTCTTTATATGTGCTATGAACTTTCCTCTTAGCACTACTTTCGTTGTGTTCCATAAGTCTGGATATGCCGTGCTGTCATTTTCATTGAATTTTAAGACGTCTTTAATTTCTTTTTTTATTTCTTCCTTGACCCAGTGGTATGTCAGTTGAGCATTGTTCAACTTCCATGAGTTTGTGGGTTTTCTGTAATCAGTATTGTTGAATTCTAACTTTAAGCCACAGTGATCTGATAGGAAGCAGGGGACTATTCCAAATTTTTCGTATCTGTTAAGGTTTGTTTTGTTATCTAATATGTGGTCAGTTTTAGAGATGGTTCCATGAGGTGCTGAGAAGAAGGCATATTCTTTTGTGTTTGGATGGAATGTTCTACAGATGTCCATTAAGTCCATTTGAGTCATAAAATCTGTTGGTTCTTTATTTCTCTGTTAAGTTTCTGTCTGACAAACCCGTCCAGTGGTGAAAGTGGGGTGCTGAATTCTCCCTCTATTAGAGTGTGGGGTTTGATGTGTAATTTAAGCTTTAGTAATGTTTCTTTTACAAATGTGGGTGCCCTTGTATTTGGGGCATAGATGTTCAGAATTGAGACTGCTACATTTTGATGGATTTTTCCTATGATGAATATGAAATGTCCTCCATCTCTTTTGATGACTTTTAATTTGAAGTTTATTTTGTTAAATATTAAGATAGCTATACCAGCTTGTTTCTTATGTTCATTTGATCAGAAAATATTTTCCCAACCCTTTACCCTAAGGTAATGTCTGTCTTTGGAGGTGAGCTGTCTTTCTTCTACGTAGTAGAAGGAAGGGTTCTGTTTTTGTATCCATTCTGTTAGCCTGAGTCCTTTTATAAGTGAATTGAGTCCATTGACATTAAGGAATATTAATGACCAGTGACTGTTCCTGTTATTTTGTTTTGTTGTTGGTGGCAGTGGTATTATGTGTACATTTCCCTTCTTTGGGATTTGCTGTTTTGGAATTATCTTTTGCCTGTATTTTTGTGGGTGTAACTAACTTTCTTGGGTTGGAGTTTTCCTTCTAATACTTTCTATAGGGCTGGATTAGTTAATAGGCATTATTTAAATCTTGTTTTTTCGTGGAATATCTTGTTTTCTCTGTCTACAGTGATTGAAAACTTGCTGGGTACAGCAGTTTGGGCTGGCATCCATGATCTCTTAGTTTCTGCATAATGCCTGTGTATCTAGGACCTTCTGGCTTTCGTTTTTTCCATTGAGAAGTTGGGTTAATTCTAATAGGTCTGCCTTTACTTGTAACTTGGTCTTTTTCTTTTGCAGTTCTTAATATTCTTTCTTTATTTTGTATGTTTAGTATTTTGATTAATAAGTGGCAAGGGGACAGGACTTTTTTTTTTTTTGGTTCTGTCTATTTGGTATTCTGTAAGTTTCTTGTAGTTTCATAGCCAAGTCCTTCTTTAGGTTGGGGAAGTTTCTTTCTGTGATTTTATTGACTATATTTTCTGTGCCTTTGAGCTGGAGCTCTCCTCCTTCTTCTATCCCTATTATTCTTAGGTTCAATTTTTCATGGTATCCCAGATTTTCTGGATATTTTGTATTAAGAATTTGTTTGACTTAACATTTTCTTTAACTGATTAACCTATTGCCTCTATTGTGTCTCCCATGACTGATATTCTCTCTTCCATCTCTTGTTTTCTGTTGCTTGCATATATAGGTCCTGTTTGTTTACCCAGATTTTCCATTTCCAGAATTCCCTCAGTTTGTGTTTTCTTTAATGCCTCTATTTCAGTTTTTAAGTCTTGAACCTTTGCCTTCACTTGTTTGATTGCTTTTTCTTGACTTTCTTTAAGTGAATTGTTGATTCCTTTCAATGTTTTGTTTGTCTTTTTCTCTATTTCTTTAAGAGAGTTATTCATTTCTTCTTTAAGGGCTTTAATCATCTACATAAAGTTATATTTAAGGTCATTTTCTTCTGCTTCTTCTTTATTGGGATGCTCAGGTCTTGCTGATGTAGAGCCATTAGTTTCTGATGGTGCCTTGTTACTTTTTATGTTGCTGAGTGTAGTCTTACCCTGTTGCCTACTCATCTCTTCCTCCAGTCAGTACAGAGCCTGTGCTTCAGGGGGTCCCTCTTTCTTTAACTGGTATAGCTGGGGGCTAGGTGAGCAGAGCCTCTGGAGAACACTCTTCTAGATGCTGAGAGGGGGTGGCTAAGGCTCAAGTAATCATTCCTCTAGGTGCAGGCATTTCTGAGGCATCTTAGGTCATTGATGAGACCGGATATCACATACAGAGAATGATAATGGAGGCTTGCTGGGACAAAGGCGTTCTTTTCCAGAGGAACTTTTTATTGTAGTTTCTGGAAGCTGCTGTTGCCACTCACGCTTCTATTCTCTGGCAGGGCCCTGAAATGTTTTTCTAAGCACCATCCTATGTTCCTATTCAAAGCCTATCAGTCCAGTCAGTCACTCTATAGCTTACTTTCCATGTGATGTAGTCCTTAGATATCTTACCCACTCACTCAGAAAGAAAAAACAACCAAAACCAAAGCACAAAACTGATTACTGATAGAAAATTTAAATAAAATATTATTCAAAAGCCTGAAAACTGGATAAGTTGTTACTAAATCATCTTTCTAAAAGACTATTATAGCCCTACAGATGAAAGACATTCATTCCCATTCAACCTTGCCAACACCTGGTATCTTTTTAAAAAAAAATAAATTTTTATTAAATTAAAGGTGGCACACACCTTTAATCCCAGCACTTAGGAGACAGAGGCAGGTGTGGGTCTGAGGCCAGACTGATCTATAGGGCTAGTTCCAAGACAGCTAGAGCTATTACAAAGAGAAACCCTGTCTCAAAAAAAACAAAGAAAAAGTTATTGGCAAAATAGTACAACACTGTCTTTGTTTTCTTTTTGAACTGTGTGTGCTTATTACTATAACTAGTAAGAATAACATATTATCAATTACTATTTTTATATATTTTTTTTTACATTTTGATTTTTTTCTTTAGGAGTTTACATATTGATAACTTTGGCTCACTGTTTCTATTGGAAATTGTGTCATTTTCCAAATGATTTAAGAAAGTTTATTGCTGCTGCTACTACAATGCATTCTTGCTGCCTTGTAAGTATTCCTTACATTTTATATTTATACATAGGCTTATTTTCTTCCTGCTAAATCAAGGGAGTCAATACTTGCTTCAGTAGTTTCTAATTCTATTTCAAGGTATTTAAAATCTATCTATATAAAGTCTTGTCAGGGTATTTTTTAATATATGTATCTTTAATCCTAACCTTTAAGCCCCCAAGTCAAGCATGACTTGAATACTACTCAAAGACTGATGCCATCAATAGGAAATTTAAGGCTGTTTTCCTTATTTTGGAGCTGCTTCAGGAAGCAACGAGAAGATGTGTTGGTAGCTAGTTAATATAAAGAGAGATGCCCTAAGAGCTGAGGAAATGGCTAGTGGGTGAAGTGTCTACATGCAAGCATGAAGACCTGACTCAGGATCCCCAATCTCCAGGAAAAGAGCTGGTTATAGTGGCGTGCATCTATAATATCAGACCAAGAGGAACAGAGATAAGCAGATCTCTAGTGTTTACTGGCCAGACACTCTAGCTAAACCTGGTAAGCTCCAGGTTTGAGGAGAGAACTTTCTCAAAAAATATGGTAGAAAGTGATAGAGAAAGGTACCCAACACCAACCTCTAGCTTCCACGTGTGCACACATATGTGTACATGCATAAATACTTGCATGAAAAAAACACACACACTAAATCTTGGACCTCAGCATAACTTGGATTCTGTCTTGCTCTACTGGTAATTTAAGGCAGCTGCCTAAGGAAGCTATTAAACACTAGGATAAACAGTATTACAATAATTTTGAATAATCTATCTATAATAATAAGTTTTGCGATGTATTTCTCCCCTTACATTTCCTGCACTGTCACCAGTAATTTTTAAGGAATTTACATAGTTGAAATGTACAAGAATGACTTTTCATGAATGAACATGACTTTTTCATTTAAATCAAAGAATCAATGAGTCTTGAGTATTCTTGTGTGCTTTAAGTTCCTTTAGTCTATAAGATGAAATACAATAACTTGAAATGATGTAAAGAGAATATTGAACAGCTAAAGTATAATAGTGTATATAATTAGGCTTTCTAGATTTCAAAAATTATAACAAAATGAAATCTTTCAGTAGCAAGTATATATATAGAGAGAAACAGAAACAATCAATTTCCTCACTGCCTACCACAATGAGAAAATACAGTATACATTTTCCAGAGCCTGTTTTACTTCATGTATTCCCTACACTTAAAACAGTTTGATTTGTTATCTTTATCTTAAATGCCAATGATCCACCCTCCAAAAAAACTTACCATACATATATAGCATTAAGTTTCATTTTGTTATACCATTAGGTCACAAAATCTATGTGTCATGTGTAGCAATTTAATTTCTGTACTACATATTATGACTAGCACTATCAAGTGCATTAATAATGAATATTTGTTGCATAACCAAAAGAGTAAAATACTAGTCAACTATTAGATTGGTACAGATTTTGGATCAATCTGGTGTTAAGTCCACTGTCTATTTCAATGCTTGCTTCAATGTAGTAACTGGGGTTACTACAAACATGAATACCACAGTTTATTACCTGCTTTGAGCATCTGTCTTCTCCAACTTTTCCTGAAGTTGAATCCAGTCAATCAATGCTTTGAAATCTCTCACATAGTAATCCAGCATCATTAGCACCTCCTAATTTAAACAACAAAACATTAGCTGTGATAGGAGAAAAGTTTAGGAAAACTTATTAAAGTGAATGGTTTTCAGGCTAATAGTTTTTTCAGGCTAATAGTTTTTATATTTACACTCATTAAAGAAGACATACAGTCTACTTTTTTGTTCTTTTTGAATTGTTGCTCATTTTTCATTCTGTTAGTAAGGTAATGTACTTTAAAATCTAGAGCTAAATTCCAAGAAATGGCACCAATATATCTTTTTGAGGCCTTATTAACTAGCAATAATTTTAATACTTTTATTGTACCATTCCTATTCAGAAAAGTACACAAATAATGCATGTAAATTGTTAAAAGGAAAAAATCACATGAACAACACTAAACACACTGCAAAGACCTTGTAAACACCACACGTGACAAAGAACACAACACTAACTAAAGGTTCCTCCATGTACCCTCCCAAACCCTACTCCAGCCTTCCTTCAGGGTAAGCAGTACCTTAGTATACTTAGGACACGTGACAAGAAGAGCCGTAACTTCTGATTTCTTAGAGGGGAAAGCCTTCTGCTTTAAACCATTAAACACAATCTGTGCTTGGATTTCTCACACATACCCATGATTAAGTTGAGGAATTCTCCTCTTGTCCTTCCACCTTTACATGAGTTCCAGAAATCGAACTCAGATTGCCAGGCTTGGGCAGCAGAGCACCAATACCTTCTAAGGTGACTCACCAGGCAGTATTTTAATTCTATTTTTTTTTCTTTTTCGAGACAGGGTTTCTCTGTGGTTTTGGACCCTGTCCTGGAACTAGCTCTTATAGACCAGGCTGGTCTCGAACCCACAGAGATCCTCCTGCCTCTGCTTCCCAAGTGCTGGGATTAAAGGTGTGCGCCACCACCGCCCGGCAGTATTTTAATTCTAAAAGGTTCCTGTTCAGTATGATTCAGTTGATGCGGGATTCCCCTCTTGTATGCTATAAATGTGTTTTATTACCATTGGTTAATAAAGAAGTTGCTTTGGCCTATATCAGGGCAGAATATAGTCAGTCTGGAAGAAATAGAGAGTACGTAGAGTCAAAGAGATGCCATGTAGCTGCTGAAGGAGCCAGATGCCGGAACCTTATCTGGAAAGCTACAGCCTCGTGGTGATATACAGAATAACAGAAATGGGTTAATTTAAGATATAAGAATATAGCTAAGCTACTGGCCAAACAGTGTCATAATTAATATAGTTACTGTGTGATTATTTGGTTCTGGGTGGCTAGGAACAAAAGAGAAGTCTCCAATACCAAGGCAAGAGAAAGGACAGGAAAGGCTGGCAGGCAGAGAGAATAAGCTGAAGAAGAAATCTGGAAAGGGAGCATCAAGGAACAGAGAGGAAAAAGGAAGACTTCAGGTGCCACCACCCAGCCACTCAACTACACAGCAGTCACAGAATAAGAAGAAAAGTATACAGAAATAGAGAAAGGTAAAAGCCCAGACTCAAAAGGTAGATGGGATAATTTAAGAAAAGTTGGCTAGAAAAAAAGCCAAGATAAGGCCAGGCATTCATAAGTAATAGTAAGTCTCCCTGTGTGTATTTATTTGGGAGTTGGGTATCAGGCCTCCCAAAGAGCAAAAAGAGTAAAGAATAAAAACAACCAACAACACAACAGCATTAACTGTGAGGAAAATACAAACTGTAATCCTAAAAGGGGCACTGCCCACACATATTAGACTGGGTACTATTACAAGGACAGATGATAACAAATGTTAGCTGAAAAAGGAAAGAAAACCTTTGTACTCTGTTAGTAAGGACAAGCAAAAGAGAATCTGCTGTACAGAACAGTGCAGAAAATCCTCAAAACATTACATCACAATCACCACATATTCTAGTTGTCCCTCTGCTAAGCACATATCCATAAAGAATCAAACCAGCACCTTGAGGACTTATCTACATATTCCCATGTTCACTGTACCATTATATGGATGCATAAAGAAATGGTGAGATGATGGAGGGTACTATTCAACCTTAAAAGGGGGTTGTCACATTTACAACAACATGGATTACCTAAACAAATTATGATAAGTGAAATAAGCTAAAAGGAAGGAGAAAGCAGGGTAACATGCAATAAAAAAAACTAGCATAATACACAGAAACAGAAAGTTACCATGAACAAGAAGTAGAAGGAATGGGGAGGCTATAGGACAAAAGGTACAAATTTCTAGTTATATATAATGAATCATCATTTCTTATATGGCTGGTACAAAGTCAAATGAGACTATGTAGGCAAGAAATTAGATATGATGTAACTAAAAAAACTTACAGCTCTAGTTTAGCAGCCGTGTCTCCTGGCTAGGAAAGAAGACAAAGGTGAAGGAAGCAAATTTAGTAGTGCATCTCCGGCTATTCAAAATGTTCCTTTCAACTTCCAAAGACAAATGCTAAATTCACTGAACAGGACAGAAACATCTTAAAGCCAGATTACTTTGGATGAACATAGCATCTCTGCTCTCTGTCCACATTCATAATTACCATTATTGCCCTCTCTGTTTCTTCTTCTTTTGTGTATGTATGCATGTATGTACACATGCATGTGTGGGTATGCAAATACATGTATACATATAAATACAAACAAAGCATCTTGTTAAACTAGAAGTTCATTATTTTGGCTAGGCTGACTACACAGCAACATTTCAGGAGATGCCTGTCTTTGCCTACCAACACTGGAGTTACAGGTATGCCTACAGGGCTGCTAGGGATTCAAAGTCAGGCTCTCGGCTTGAAAAGTATCCTGTGGTTCTTTGAATGAAAATGGTCCCTGTAGCTAAAGTATTTGAAAGCTTGTTTCCCAGTTGGTGGGCTGTTTGGGAAGGACTAGGGGGTATAGCCTTGGAGGAAGTATCAGTTTGTGGGGGCTTGCAATTTCAAAAGCCCTGTCTCACTCTCTCTGCCACCTCTTTTTGTGGATCAGCACATAAACTCTATGCTACTGCTCCAGCCATGCTCCCTGCCAAACCCACACACAGAAAGACAATTATCACATGTACTCACTCATAAGTGGTTTTTAAACATAAAGCAAAGAAAACCAGCCCACAAATCACAATCTCAGAGAACCTACAACAATGAGGACCCTAAGAGGGACACACATAGATCTGATCTACATGGGAAGTAGAAAAAGACAAGATCTCCTGAGTAAATTGGGAGTACAGGGACCTTGGGAGAGGGTTGAAGGGGAGGGGAGAGGCGGGGAGGGGAGAGGCAGAGAGGGGAGCAGAGAAAAATGTAGAGCTCAATAAAACTTAATTAAAAAAAAAAGACTGTCATGAATGAACTCACCCATTAAAAATGTAAGCAAGTCCCCAATTAAATGCTTTCTTTTATACTTGGGCTTGGTCATAGTGTCTCTTCACAGCAATAGAACAGTGACTGAGACATGCTCTTACCCACTAAGCTATCTCCCCTGTTTATCCATCTTATTTTTTGAAGCAAGATCTCTCAGTGAACCTGGAGGTCAATGACTGGCTCTGTGGGCTGGCCTGCATGGACTAGGAATGCTCTGCCTCCCATCATTGGGATTACATATGCATGCCACCAAGCCTGACTTTCTATATGGATGCTAGGAATGCTAGCTCAGGTCCCTGGGCTTGCACAGCAAGCATTTACCCTCTCCATTTCCCCGGGCCCTGGTTTTCTTCTTTAGATAACCAAAAATTATACTACTGTGATAATATATTTTATACATCTCATGAAAGCAATCTTTTGTAATGGGTTCATTATATACCCAAATGTTGATTTAGTGTAAGAAATGAGTGCAAAGCACAAGTCACTATATATATAGTTCACCAGTCAAAGCTGTCATTTAGTTGCACAAGACAAAGAAATGTAAACTATATTCATTTTTAGCATCCTGTCCCATTCTTACTGTAAGAAATGTCAGTGACAGGGCTCGAGAACTGACTCAGTAGGTAAGAGTATTTACTATTCTTACAGAGAACTAGGATTCAGTTACCAGCACCCATATGGCAGCTCACAATCACTAGTAATTCCAGTTCGAGGAGATTCAATGCCTTCTTTTGGCCTCTACCAGGATTAGGCATGCATATGTTATACACATATATACATACAGACAAACACTGATAAGCATAAAATTAAAAAAGGCCTTCTTAAAAATCCCAGTCTCACTTTTCTATAAACACTTTTCAATAGGCTCAGAAAGATCAGAAAATGCAAACCATCATTTGTATAATAGATCTTTCCATAGCTAAGTTTAAATTAACTTTGTAGAATCTAGAGCAATTATCTTAAAAGTACACATTGAGATACACTTCATAAATCAGACCCAGTATTAATAAATTTGTCAAGTTATTTACAAATGAAATAAAATACCACCCTTAATAGTCATAAAAGGTATGTTTTACTTTAAAAGACTTCTGAACAAAGAAGCATTATGTACTTCCTTTCAAAGGTAGTCCTTGGTGCCAAATTACTGGTAATGAAAGTCTACTACAATCAGTAAAGGGACAAATCTAAGAAGTTAGTTGGCTTCCTTCTCTCAATTCTACTAATATAACTCAAATTGTCTAATTAAAATCATTCTACTTAAACTACCTACATTAAATGGGGATAGAAAAATTAAATTTTGAATGATTTATTTTGGAAATTTTCAACTGATTTCCCTTTGGCTTGAAAAAAATGTAAGACCATAGCAACTCTATTTTTTATACTAGTTGACAGAGAGAAAGTACATTTGATGGTTAACGCATTTTAAGGAATGTTTAGCTCAATGTTATCAAAACTGATCAGAGTGGTAGCAGGCAGCTGTAATCTGAGTCATGTTTGCAAATGAGCGAATACAACCAGATGAGGAGCTGCTGGAGCTGCCTGGCAGTCACTGATGCACATCTTTCTCCCTGAAGCTATGAAGGCCATTTTGTCAAGCAGGATGAAACAGAACAAAAGTGGCTCTGAAAGTAAAGTTACAGTCATTCAGATAACTACATATAGATGTGCGGCTAAAATTACCAATTAGTTTACCAATTGGTTGCAACAGATTCAATTGGCTCATAATTAATTCTAGCAACTGGCACAGAAAGCAGGATGGTTGATGCCATCTCATTGTCCTGCAGACACAAAACATCACTACAGACCTCCACTTCAGCTACGGGAACGAGCACTGATGGTGCCGGTGGTGATGAAGAGGTAAAAACATACATCACAAAACATCACTACAGACCTCCACTTCAGCTATGGGAATAAGCACTGTGTATGCCAGCGGTGATGAAGAGGTAAAAACATAAAATCAGTGCTAAAAGGGAACTTTCCTGGGAGGGGCTTCAGCAAGGTGAGCATGTGTCTTAAGGAACACTGCTTTTCAATAACTCCTGAGTTTCTTCTGAAAGGCTATTTACTAAAGCCATGATTCAAAGAAGAAATCAGCCAAAAGCAAAATGGTGGGCAAACATTTTACTTCTCAAAACTAGTGACAGCTCATCTCATCAACCATTCTCTTCTTTCAAATATTTCTTCTTAATTTTCAATATAAAAACCTAGAATGTCACAAAACTACATTTACCAAACTCCTGAAGGGGGAAGAAAGAAAACAAGAAGTGAAAATCTGCTAGAAGCCATTCTCCCATAAATCCATCATTACTAGCACTTCTGTGAGCAAATAAAAGCTGTCACTGTCTAGATAATAATATAGAAATATTTTATTGTAATTGCAAACTACTCTTAACTCAGCATCAAGTTGCCTTCCCAGATGCTTGTCTTCCAGAATTCTCCACTGCTGTGGGGTTGCCAATTTAAAGTGTGCCCCCAGCATAGCAGATGTGCAAATGACTGATCCCCAGGGTGGCTGTATGGAAGGTGCTCAAACTTTAAAAATGGGTATTAGTAGAACATCCTTACACCAAATTAGGCATGCATCAGAGGATATGGGATCCCAGTCTCTCTGGGTTCCAGTTTTGATAGGTGATTCCTTACTCACACACATACTCCCGCCATGCCAAGAGTCACAGACTTGTGATATACACAAAAGGTTATACAGCAGAATTGAATCAATGCCAAATTTTTTGAAGCCAAATCTTTAGAACTGTGAGTTAAATTGACTTCTTTTCTCTATAAACATTGTTCATTTGTGGTACTTCATTATGGTAACAAAAACTAAATAAACCTAGTAAGAAAATACAAAGATCTAGTGCTTGTGAAAATAAAAAGGCAAAGACAAGTTACAAGGCTCACAATAACACACTCAAACTCAAATCCCCCACTGTTTACCTATATCAGTGCTCAAGGTATTTATTTTGCCTAAAATGTTCTCCCAATAGCAAATAAGAAATTTATGTGAAAGCTGAAAGGTCCTCAGACCTCATCTATACCAACTTACTCATCTAAAAATTAGAGTTAAATAATGTTAATTTTATCCAAAGTTACAGAAATAGGAAACTGTGTTTTCCTTTCAGGAAACAGCACAGACTTCACAGTCTCCTGTGACCAGCAGCCAGAAGTCACCACTCTTATAAACACTATCAGGTATAACTATCAATGTTAGTACATGCTGAAAACTCACAAGTGCCACACAAATAAGTCTTCTCTCTTTCAAACTATTTAAGTAATATTAGCATGTACATTTTCCAAGTCACTGCAAGAAAATGGTATTTTTCAGAAAATCTTTTCCTTCATTGCAGCACTGTACATGGAGAAGCAAAAATTATTCTGCTAGAAAAATATTAAACAGTCTTTCTCACCAAAAGACAAATCTGTGCTTATTTGAATAAAGCAGGAGAAGGATGACTTCAGAATTGCAGCCTTTGCTACAATGTGTAAATGGTCTGCACAACAAGAACTGTTTTCTATACTGAAGTGACTTGGCAGTATCAAAGATTTAAGTGACAAAAAAATTTAAATTTTTAAGTGACAAAAAATTAAAAAAAAAGAATCTCTCAACAAAAAGTGTAAATAATAACAGTTACAGAAAACATAAACATGGATGCTCTGTCTTTAGTAAACTCTACACATAAATAAAAAAGAAAAACTCTGCTGTTTGAATCAACATGGGTTGAAGGTAACTTAATTGGAATTACACTTTCTTTAGGTCCTATAAACAGTTCCAAGAATAAATATCTTTGGAATAAATAAATGTTGAAGGTCAGATAGGGTGACATACACTTTAAACACTGCACTCAGAAAGCAGAAGCAGGTGGATCTCTGAGTTCAAGGCCAGGCTCACTATATGGCAAGTTCCAGAACAGCCAGGGCTATATTATCTCATAAATAAATAAATAAGCAAACAAGCAAGTAATGAATGAATGAATAAGTGTTAAGAGTAGCACTGTTGGAAATAAATGTTGGAATACTCCACAGATAGTTGCTGAGTATAGAGATATCTACTTTAGTTCCAGTCCTCAGGCATGCTGCTGACTCACAGTGTAATTTCAGAACTGCTAATACTTTTATACTTCCTCATCAATACATAAGAGTGCTACAGTCTATGACTTATAACATGACATTTACGTATTATGATTTATGATTCCATTTCGCATTCTGCCCATTTTCTTATTACCGATCTCATTTTTCTCTGAAGAATCTAAACTGTCCTATTTCTCCAGTTTGTTTTACCATTTATTTATTGAGTGTAGGCACATGCACATATGCAAGACATACTATGGTACACATGTGGAGGGCAGAGAACAACTGCATGAGTTGGTTCACTCCTCTATGGGTCCTGATAGGTCCAAAGCAGGTCCCAAAATGGCAGTGCTGCTGACAATGTCCTAAATGACAGTCTAGGCTCAGCTCAGGCTAGACTCTAACTGGGTAAACAGAGGATTGCTACCAAACTGAGCATTCCTCAGGAATCTTATGAAGTGGGTTTCTGTTTGTCAGGAAAAGTCATTACTTTCCTTATCCATCCCCCACAGCCAACAATTTCTGGCAAGGGTATCTAGTTCCTGATGAACTCAAGCAAGCCTGTAACAGATCAAATCCCCATGCTAGTTCCAAAGCTGTTACAGCTCACACGCCTTCTCCCCCAACCCCGCAGCCTGTCTCCTTAAAAGTGGCAAGGCTCTCCCTGCTTTTTGTTGTTCTGTGCTATGAACAGAACTGAACTACTGAACTAAACGTTCTATACAATGATGAGACTGTTAAATAAAAGATAAAATGTCAGTCTTTTTGTTTTTAATTTTGAAGCCATCAAAAAGTGTTCTTTTGAGACAAATAAGCACAGTTATGTAGGAACTTAGGGTTTAAAAATGTGACATGTTGCCACAAACTTTAATTATGGCCAAATTACCAGTACCACTGAAGGAAGCCTGGCAAAAACAATAGAATGGAAAGGCAAGCACATGCTTTTTTACTGGGGAGCACTGCTGTGAACCAAACCTAGGGCCTTACACATGCTAAGTACAATATGCCTACTAAGCTCTATCAGAAGCCCAAGTATAGGCATTTTAAGGCACCTTATCCTTTAATAGGAAACTACACCTTGCTATCACCTAGACTGTTTTGGATGGCTTTCTGGCCCCTCTGGAATGGCTATTTGTGCTGTCTGGAAACACTGTCTGGTCATCTGGGATGGCTATCTGGCCTATCTGAGAAAGCTATCTAGGAAAGCCATCTCTAACTTGTGAGGGAGGATGAAGACAAAAGTTTCTGTCCTACCTGGTCCTGCAGCCGCTCAGTCCCAATAAAATACAGAGGTTTATATTAATTATAAACTGGTTGGCCTATTAGTTCAAGCTTATTATTAACTAGCTCTTACAACTTAAATGAACCCATAATTCTTACCTATGTTTAGCCATGTAACTTGGTACCTTACTTAGTCAGGCATTCTCATCTTGCTTCCTCTCAGTCTGGCTAGTGACTGACTCTGCCTTTCCTCTTCCCAGAATTCTCTTAGTCTGGCTGCCCCACCTATACTTCCTATCTGGCTACTGGCCAATCAGCATTTTATTAAACCAATACGAGTGACAAATATTTACAGTGTATAAGAGCATTTCCCACAGTAGGAGGAAGTTAAAATTCTAACCCTTTATGAAGTTCATGCAAAGGTTTCCTATCATTCCTCATGATCCTTTAAAATTCATGTTAAGACAGGAAGATTTAGGTGGAACAGACATTGACTCAGACCTGCAAATTACTTTCAGATCATAACCATTTTTAAGACCTCTGCAAAATAATTTTGTAGTAACACATGAGCAAAGCAACCCCAAATGAAGAATTTCTACTCTAGCATCCGAGTAAAAAAGATCCTATTAAATTTTTCCTCCAATCCTGGATATCTATTTTCCCCCACATTTGTATTCAGAAACCTCTCAATGCCTTAAATTCATATACATTTTGAAATAGTTATACTTTAAAGTCAGTTACTTTTCTATGGCTATTTCTATTCTATTTCTAGTCTAATTATGACCAACTTATAGAATAAAGAATTTGTTTTAGGGCTTATGGTTCCAGAGATTAGAGTCCATGATGGCAGAATATAGTTAGCAGATGTAGGAGGATGGAGCAGAAGCTGAAAGCTCATATCTCAAACCACAAACAGGAAATAAACAATACACTCGAAAATTTGAAACTTCAGAGTCCATGCCCAATGACAATAAATATTAAGAGTTACTAAACAATGTGTAATGTTCATCATTTTGGTGGGGGGGGGTTGTTATTAGATCTCTTTTGATTCAGTGTTCTGGGATGTTTTTCTTCCTTGCGCACTCTTGGCCATGTCTGACATTCTCTTCAGATTTAATTATTCTGAATTCTATATAGAACTGGTTTAATGGTCAAAAGCTCCTTAAATCTGTTATCATGGAAAGTTTTCCTTTGTCACTGAGAACTGCCATGTTGGTGTATGTGGTCCACGCTGCTGCCAGTTGCCATGGGCAAGGAAGCTTCTTTGCAGTGGTACTGATGACTGCACACTCATGACTGAGAGTGAGAGACATTGAAGGCTGCTATGACAACCACTGCTTACCCGCCCCAACCAAAGAAACAGTCCAGACAGGTGAAGAGAATCCTTAAAACAGTAATAAAGATGCTGAAGTGTAGCTCTTCACAGCTGATGGCTTCTGGTGGTGGTAGTGGTGGGGAAACCATGGGACACTCAATTTTCTTTAAGAGGGTGGCTACTGGGAGTTTGACCATACTCCAATGAGTATATTGAACTTGGGACTTTTTTGGGGGGGTGCGGGTGAAAGGGAGGTAGGGAGAAATGGGAAGCAAGTGTAAGCAGTATGCACTGAATGAAATTCTCAATTAATAAAAATATTGTATTAGAGTGGGAAAGAGCAGTTATGTATGTGACTTGATCTTTCTCTCCTCCAGCTTTTGATATATTTTTAAATATACTTCATATTTAGAGTTTTGGCTATTATATGATATACAGAGTTTTTATTTGTTTGCTTGGTCTTTTTTTCTGGTCCCATGTATTTGGTATTCTCTATATCTCTCGGAACTTGATAGACATCTATTAGATTATGGATATTTTATTCCACAATTTTGTTGAAATATTTCTGGTGCCTTTGGCCTGGGTCTCTTTTGTCTTCTATGGCTATTATTTATAGGTTTGGGTTTTTGATAGTGTCCCAGAGTCCGTGCATGTTCTGTTCCTGGATCCTTTTAGATTTGACTTTTTTTTTATTAGATTTGACTTTTTTTATTAATCCAATTTTTCTCCTTTGTCTTCAGGATGCACTAGTCTCTCTTCCACTTGATACAATATCTTGGTGAAGCTTTTGTCTGAATTTTGGGTTGAAATCCTGAAGTTTTCATTTTTTTGGCTTTTCTTCCAAAATTCTATTTCTTTATTAGGTTCTATTTTCATATCTTGAATTTTCTCCATTATTGCATTCT
Organism: Alexandromys fortis; assembly: GCF_014885135.2. Classification (NCBI taxonomy): domain Eukaryota; kingdom Metazoa; phylum Chordata; class Mammalia; order Rodentia; family Cricetidae; genus Alexandromys; species Alexandromys fortis. Next base: position 1,209,270 of record NW_026068050.1, on the reverse strand, counting down.
TCAATGTAACAGGATGCAAATTGGTGCATAAAAGCAGTAGTTTTCTTATGACAAGCACACTGAGACAGAAATCAGGGTAACACCACCATTCAAATAATAATCACAAAATACACTGGAATAAATTTAATGTATATTGGAGTAAATTTAACAATAGAAAAGAAAGATTTATATAATGAAAACTACAAACAGTTATTTAAAAATGAGGATGATACAAAATTTATAAAAACCTTGTATGCTCGTAGATTGCGGTAGTAAAACAGTGAAAATGGCATCCTACCAAAACCTACCAACAGTGCAATCACCACCAAAATTGCAATAAAACAATATTAAACATTATGTGGAAACACAAATGAACCAAGATAGCTTAAAAAATCATAAACAATAAAAAAAAGCCACTGGCTTTATCGCCATCCCATATTTTGAGTTTAGCTTCAGAACTACAGTAATAATTAAAACAAAAAAAATGGTACTGGCATAAAACAAACATGCTAATCAATGGATTAGAAATGAAGACATAAATATAAGTTGCCTGATTTTCTATAAAGAAGTCAACAATACATATTGGAAAAAATAACATTTTCAACCAATTGTGCATGTCAAGCTGGAAAGCTATACATAAAAGAATAAATCATTTTGTCTCACCCTACACAAACTCAACCCCAAATGGATCAAGCACCACAACATAAGACTCGAAGCCCTGAGTATGGTAAGAGAAAAAAGTAGGGAATATCCTTGAACTTACAGACAAAGGATGGGGCTATCTGAACATGATCTAGTAGCACAGGCATTGAGACCAAAAACGAATAAATGGAAACTGATAAAACTGAAGTTCTTTGAATATTCGATGGAGAGATGGGAAAGATAGAAGAATGGAGTGGTGGAGAAAGGCAAAACTAGAGACTCAATGTTGGTGGTAGGTGTGACAGAATCCTGCAGTGGACAGGGGAACATATCCCTTTCCTAGAAGCCAGCAGGGTAGACAGGGTGGCGTGCAGCAGCCTGAAGCTTGAATTCTGACTCAGTTCCTGAACATTGCCCAGCTGCATGATGGCCCTGGTTCTATGCAATGACAGGATGTCCAAGATAAAAAATGCTTCATTTTCTGGAATGGACCTTCTCAAAAGACCTCCATTGTCCATGCTGCCCCTTGAGGCCACATTGGTATCTATGGTCTGCTGCCCTGGGCTTTGTGGAAGCCCAAGATTCCTGGGGAATTCTGTGGTCCTAGAGCAGCCAGGATCCATGTTGATGTCCTTGACCCAAGTTACAGATGAAGACCATAGGGATGTCATTGGTCCTTGGTATGGGCCACCACATGACCGTGCTCCTGCAGGACACCATGCTTACGTGAGTGGCCTGTACTGCCATCTGAAGTCATGTTGATATCCATGGTCCCTGCTGTCACTGAGAGCCATGTTTGGGTACATAGTACTGCTTCAAATACAGGACATGATGATATCCATGGTCTGTACTGTCACTGGAGACCATGCTGAGGTCAGTGGTATGTGTTAATCCCAGAGACCATATATAAGTCTATGATCCATGCTCCTGATAACTGACTCTTTAGACATGGTATTGATGACTGAAGACTCAGTTGAGAAAGAAGGACACTGAAGGCTTCTGCGGCAAACCATACTCCCACCCCAACACACTCCCTAAAAAGTAACAGCCTAGACAGAAAGTCATCAAGGAGAATTCTTAAAACTTGTGATACGGATGCTGATGTGTAGATCTCCACAACTGATGGCTACTGGTGGGGGTGCAGTCAGGGAAAGACTCAATTTTCTATAAGGGGCTGGCCACCTGTAGTTTGATCACACTCCAATGAGTATATAAGGAATACAATTTAGACTTGTTTTTTTTTCTTCTTTTTCTTGGAGTGGGGGTGATCACAAGGGTGGGAGGGTGGCCAGGGAGACCTGTGAAGTGAGTGTGCTCAGGGTTCATGATGTGAAATTCCCAATTATTAATAAAATCATGATTTAAAAAAAAAACTAAAGTTCTTGTACAGCAAAAGGTGTCTTAGAGTTATTATTGCTGTAATAAAACGCCATGACCAAAAGCAAATTAGGAAGACAGGGTTTACTTCACGTGCCGTTCTATATAACAGTTCATCATCAAAAGCAGTAAGGGAAGGAACTCAAACAGGACAGGGACCTGGAGGCAGGAGCTAATACTGGCTTGCTCCTCATGGCTTGCTCAGTCTGCTTTCTTTGTTATAGAACTCAGGATACCAGTCCAAATGCGGCCCTACTCCCAATGGGCTGGGCCCTCCCACATCAATCATTTTTTAAGAAAATTCCATACAGGTTTGCCTACAACCTGATATTAAGGAGGCATTTTCTGAACTAAGGCTGCTACCTCCTTCTTGATGACTCTAGTTTGTGTCAAAATGAGAAAAAAAATAGCCTCATTCAAGTGTGTAGGAATATTTTGTTTGTGTTTTAACAAATAAAGCTTGCCTGAAGATAGAGTGCAGAGCTAAACCCCTAGAAACCAGGTAGTGGAGGCACACACCTTTAATTCCAGCAATAGGGAGACAGAGGCAGACGGATCTCTGTGAGTTCAAGGCCACAATGGACTACATGAAATTGATCCAATCCAAAAGAGAAACAGAGCTCACACAAAGGTGATCCTAGCACTTGGGATCACACACTTTAATCCCAGCACTAGGAAGGAGGAGACAGAAGTGATATGATTGGATACAGAGACGAATATAAGGTGGGAGGAGATAGGCACTCACTGTAGTCTGAGTTTTGGTGTAGACAGATGCAGTCTGCAGATGCAGTCTGAGAAGAGGATCATTCCTTCAGTCTGAGAATTTGGGAGAGGTAAAAGGTCTCTCTAGTTACTGACTGCACTGCTTCTCTGAATCTTCAGCTTTTATCCCCAAACATCTGATAACAAAAGTGCTCCCAGGACAGGATATGGTCAGGTTCTTTTCTCTGACTCAATTTGAAGGCAGTGGCCTCAACCTCATCACTGCACACACAGATCATGGTACTGCACAGGTACCATATGTGATCTCCGGGCAGTGTGCAAGTTCACACTGGATCCCTCTGCTCAAATCTGTCAGAATTCTTTACACATTCAGTTAGCCAAATGGTCAGAAGCATACTGCCCAAGCATCCCTCAAGTGGGAATGGGCTGCTACAGTAAATTGGTTACACCATAAATTCTCTAAGACACAGGTAACACTAAACTCTAAAAGCAACCCCCCCCCCAAGGTATGACAAATTTGTGTCAAGTTCCCCACACTACAGATTCAAATCGGAAACATGGAAAGGAAACAAACGTGTTCTCCGCATTCTTTCCCTTAAAATTCCTTAATAGACTCCGGACACATCATAGTCAAGGCAAATATCCGTCCAGAGAAGATTTTATCCTTCCCCTCTTTGTGTGTTTAGACCCTCAAATGTCCTAACAAAATTCTCTTAATCTACTCCTCAGACTTTACTGTGAACAAAGAAGGGGGCTGGCCACCACTATACTAACTGCACAAATGCCGAAAGACAACATCTCTTCAGCCCATCTTTTAGCCCTCTTTGTAATGAATCAAGAGAAATGGAGGTATATGGTTGGAGTGTGGTATTCCAAGAATGTCAGTGCCTAGAAAATCATGTAGTAATATGGCTGAAACTAGAGTAAGTATACCTTCCAACAGGAAAAATAAATCAGGTCAACAATCCTGATTAAAATAAAAATACCTTTGACTACTATACTGCACCTCTCATGAGATTACATAATACAGGTGTTATCAACTGCTATTAAATATGGACACCAAACTGAGCTGTGATTACTCAGTCAAGGAACAAAACTCACCAATAGAACATTTGGTGCTTTAACAAAACACAGGTTAAATCACCTGAAAAATAAGAGGATGCTGCTAGCGATTTCTCTGTAGTTAGGAGCACTGGCTGTTCGTCCAGAGAACAGGGATTCAATTCCCAGCACCCACATGGCAGCATACAAGTGTCTCAATCACCAGTCCCTGGGGATCAGATGTCCTTTCTCTGGGCTCTGCCACCAGGCACCAACATACGTGTAGGCAAAACATCCATAAACATAAAAATAAATAAAAACTAAAACATCAGGGAAATCTCTGAGTTTTGTGTCTCACAAATATACTAACCAAATGCAAAATTAACGCATAGAGCTTTGATAATGATAAAAGAGGAAAAATACTAAAAGGAATAAAGATTGTAACAGAGCATGTACTTGGACTGTGATCAAATTGTGTCTATTTACATTATTTAGAAGTTCTAGTAGGCAGAAGAGTGGAGGAGAAAATGAGCGTAACTTGAAGCTAGCATGAGTCATCAAGCATCATCTCACAGCACAATCATCACTCTAATATTCTCAAACCCTTTCTCACTCTTTCTTTAATGAGCATTAGTATTTTGCCTTCATGTATGTCAGTGTGAGTGTGTCAGGTCTACTGGAACTGGAGTTACAGACAGTTGTGAGCTGCCATGTGGGTGCTGGGAAACAAACCCTGGTCCTCTAGGAAGGAGCAGTCAGTGCTCATAACCGCTGAGCCATCTCTCCAGCCCCTGCCATCTACCTTTCACTCTTAACCTATAATTTACATTAAAAAATCTTTATAATTATTAAACTTGCATATACCTTTGGATAAACGAGTGTCAGAACCAGAAATAAAAGACAGTTCCTTACACCAGTGAGTGTTCCTCAAACACAGCAACACTAGAGGGAGATGACGATGCACAAGAGCTGTGGCTGCAATTGGGAGTTGTCTTTAGCTGGGGGCAGGGAGGTACATAAGACCCCAAGATCAGAGTCTCCAAGGGCCCCCCAAATGTAAGCCCCTTGCCATCCTAACCTCCCATAGTAGCATTTCATTTGTAATTTAATAAATAAAGCTTGCCTGAGGATCAGAAAAGCAAAACAGCCCCACTGGTCAGCCTTACAGACCAGGCAGTGGTGACACACACCTATAATCCCAGTAGTTTGCCATAGAAACTGGGTGGTAGTGGTGCATGCCTTTAATCCCAGCACTAGAGAGGAATATAAAATGGGAGGAGACAGCTCTCGGACAGTCTCAATTCTGAAGATTCCCAGTAGCAGGATTGCCATTTCGGACTGACATAGAGGTAAGAGCCAGTGGCTGGATGTTTTCTTTTTCTGACCTTCGGGTTGAACCCCAATATCTGTCTCTGGGTTTTTATTAATCATGCTACAGTTAGCAATCAATCTCTTTTCTCTAACCAGAATGAATTAGAAGCATGCTAATTATCTCAGCAGGAAGGAAGCAATTTCCAACTAAAGCATGAAACATGAAACAACAAACAAACAAAAAAATGGAAATCTCACCATAATCACTTACAGTAGTCAGATATGCAGATATGACTTTTCTGGGGGGTGGGAGTTGAGACAGGGTTTTTCTGTGTAACAGCCCTAGCTGCCCTTAACCTAGCTCAGTAGATCAGACTGGCCTCAAACTCACAGAGATCCTCCTGCCGCTGCCTCTTGCCTCCCCAGTGGTGGGATAAAAGGTGTGCACCAATACCACCCAGCCTCAGATACTACTTTCAAATTCCTATTTGTGTGTTTTCTTGAGAAGGCACACATTTGTATGTGTATGTGTGTGTGTACGTGTGTGTGCATGCGCAAACACACACATAACATCTAATTCCTTTCCTAAAGATATGAAATAAGACAGCTTTCCACTATATCGCTCACAGAATACTTAACAAACAAAAAGTTGAAGATTTAAAAACTTACAAATCAATAAAGCCTCTAGCATGTGTTAACCAATCTTTGTGTAAAAGTCAAAGAACAATTCTCATTACAGGTAATGAAGTAAAAAGTATACAATTAAAACCCAAAAAAAAGTGAGGTTAGCAAGTCAGAAGTAGGAAAACTCTGAAGCATCTGACTTTAGATGAAGGATGCAAAGCACACCTTACCTTACATTCCACCACACTCTGATCCGATTCACAAGTCACATAGATCTCATCTACTGCCCGGCGAAGATTATCAAAAAGAAACGCCCAGTATCGAGCTCTTAGGTCAATTTTCCGTGGGTGCCTTGCCTTTGTGGGACTTTTATCAAAATGCTTCTCTCCACTTGTGGACGTTATTTTACAGTCTACGGCAGTACTCTGGTGAAATAAACAAAACATTTTAAAAGGTAAGAAAAAGGCTTCTAGGAATTAGGGTGTTTTTTTTTTTTATAAAGCACACCTTTCAACATAAATATCTGAGACTTCTTTTCAGTTTATGTCACACTTGAGCTCATCAAATAAATTTCTACCCTAAACCAGGGGCAGATTTTTCCAGTAAAATCCCAGCATGAGGGGGTAAGGAAGTCCCAAAGCCCCACTCTTAGCTGAGAAACCAATGGCAGTTAAAGGCTGCTGAGAGAGGAAGAGTCCACGTGCATGCAAAGAGAGGAAGAGTCCACGTGCATGCACCCTATGTACACATGCCACAGAGCAAGTGTGGGGGCAGAGGACTTTTGTGGGAGTCAGTTTTCTCTACTCCTCATGTGAGTACCCAAGACCAAAGTCAAATCATAAAATTAGCAAGCACTTTTACCCAGAGTCAGCCTGCCAACCCAGCTGATCTCACTTTTAAAGGACACTATTCATGGAATAACAAACCCATTCTCATGGTACTGGCATGATACTTTCTGGCAGCTGAGACAGAAAGAAGGTTCTCACCAGACTGGGCCCAAGACCTTGGATTTCTCAGCCTCCAGAACGCAGAACTATATTCCAGATAATTAACTATTGCTTTTAAATTACCCATTGTTTGGAAGTTTTTCACAGCAGCACAAGACAAACTAAAACAATGGTTAAACTTAGTCTTTGTGTATCTAAAACTGATTCTATTTCACTTCTGTAATGGAATAATTATTTGACTAAGAACAGAACTTAAGCTCAAATGTTTTCTGGGTTCACTAGCCTTAGACCTCTTAGATACTGCTCCTTTGTCTTTTTGTGGTTACAGAGACTGCTAATAACCTGTAATCCTAGGTGGTGTACTTTTTGGTAAGCTTAAAGACTTTCCTTTGCCCTGATGTTCTGAAGACTGTAAAATAGAGCTAAGTTAAAAGTTACTTTCATTTATTCTGCTTAGTTCCAGTTTATGTTCTAAAGCCCCAGAGAACTCAGCAACTGAAAAAACTTTCAGCGTACCATTTATTTCCTACTTTTGGAAGCCTTAAAAGATGTGAACTAGAAATTCCACCCTAGATTCGTTCACATCTTCCATGTCTTCAGCCTCTCATTGTCTAAATCCTCCTCAGAGCACCCTCCAGTTTGCGGGTTCTTTCACTAATCTCTTTCCAAGGTACCATTTACTCTATTGATTCCAGTTTTTCAAATTTTGACTGGCAATCTATGAGTATTTAAAATTAATAGTTCACTTCTTTATTTTAAAATTTACCAAATTTCCTGTACAGCAATTCTTTCTCTTGAGGAACCTAAACTCATTTATTTGAAAGTTCTCCTTAGAATAGCATTTTACTGTTCGTGTCCTAAGGAAGAAATTCTCCTTTGTATAAAGTACTGACTGTGTTTCATGGCATTTTCTTCATATGCTTTGATATTTTATTTACTTGTTTTGAGTTTTGTGTCTTTCACTTCCTTACTTTGTTTACCTTTAGATAACATCAATCTGGCACCATATAGTTTTATTTCCTGGATCTTCTACTGGAGCCTACACTTTCCCACAAGGAGTATGACAGACTGAGTCTTTAGTTAGAGGGTTACTCCAGAGAGCAGTCTCCACTGCCTTCAGACATCCGCTATCAGTCTTTTCACCCTTTGACAGGGTGTGTCTCTTTCATTCTAAGATTACACAGTCCTGAACAGGACTAAGTTTTCAAATCAGAACCTGAATTTGTTTCCCACTGCAAAGGGCACCCAGGCTTCTTATCCCATTGGAACTCATCTTCTAGATGCTTTGACCATTCAGTTTGTGTCCCCCAACTCCACTTACTTCTAAATAGAAAGTTTGGTTTTCTATCTGTAGATACTTATACTGTTTTTAAAATATCTTTTATTCATATCTAAAAAGAAATTTTGTTATTGATGCTTCTGTAAAGTGCACTCTTTGTGAACTCAAATGATAGCATGATCTAAACTCTGCTTTCTTCATATAAAGTTTTTGGCTAACTTAATATATCTAATAATATTAAGTTAAAATAACAAATATAAAAAGAAAAAAATGAAAAGTTCACTATAATTATCCTGAACATTTTTTTAAGAAGAGGAAGGTCTGGATTCTATATAGCTCTACTAAATCTATTTGGAAACTTTTAAAGTCACTAAATTGTGACTTCTACAAATGAAAAGTAGCATTGCTTTAAAAATATCATAAATTCCCACATATAGAGCAGGTGGTAGAAAGGTGAAGGCTATAAACTGAAGCTGGCAGTTTAGGCAGAAACACTGCTGGTTGCCATTCGCTGGGACGTTATATAGCTCTCTGAGCATCTATCTCTCTTCAGATAGTAATTTCACATTCTTGTGGTTCTGTTGGAGACTGCACTCCAATGTGCAGGTGTTCAATCCTAGAACACACAGGTGGAGGCCATAGGAGGAGCATGGGTGTCTGCTTCTGCTACTCTCTGCTTTATTCCTTTCAAGGCAAGGTATCTCAGTAAACTGAAAGATTGCTGCTTTGGCTAGGGAAGCTAACTAGCTACTCTGCGAATTACTGGGATCCACCTGTATCTGACCTTCAAAACTGGAATAACAGGTACATACTGCCATATCTGGCTTTTTTTAATATGGATGATGAAGATTCAAATACAGGTCCTCATGTTTGCATAGTCAATGGCTAATATCCTCTGCTCATAACTTCACTTTGTTAAGTGAAGAAAATAAGGGTTAACTATGAGAACAACAAAAAAGTATATATTTATAAAGTACTTAGGGTTAGGTAAATATTGAATACAGAATCTACACTTTTAAATATTGAATATAGAATCTACACTTTTAAATTTAAAAAAGTTACAATAAATTTTTGTGTAAGTAAAATATAGACAATATGCAAATCATTGAATATAAATATATAATGGATAATATACTCAGGAAATAAATTACAACAGATTAGTTAAAAAAAAGGTATATATGCTATACCTGTTTAGTGGTTTTATGTGTGCCTTGAATTGTTCTCTTAGATTTTCCACCAGTTTGACATTTGGGTTTTCCTTCAAGGCATGAAAAAGGAAATAGACACATAAACAAAAAGAGATAACATACAAACTATAGGTGATACATAATATACAAGTAAACAACACAATACATTCAGCCATCTCTAGTACCTAATTTCCATCCAGAAACACAGAAGAGTACAGTTTTATTCATCATCAATGAATATATGAATGGCTGATGACGTTTTCTTGTTTTGTTGATTTTTAAATCTACATTCTTAATTCCCAGAGACTGCTTTATTCAATGGCTTTCTCAGAAAGGAATATTCAGCGCTGAATTTTTTTTTTAACCAAGACTTTAAACATAAGCATTCTACAACGAAGCCTAAGTGTGTTCTTAGTTGGCTTGAAACAACCTATCATGTAAAATTGTTCTCAAAGAAAGAGCAAAGGACACACAAAGGAAACAGGAGCACCAAGAATCTCCCATTAGTTAAATCTACAACAATCTGAACATCAAGAGAGAGACATATATTGTACCCCATTAAATAAGAAGTTATGAATCTACACAAATTAAAATTTGTAAGCACATAAATATTTTAAAATAAAAGAGAAAAGCTATTCTTTATATTAGATGACTAATTGACAAACATAGAAATTATGAAGTAGGTAAATCAGCATTTCACCTACCAGAATAATAGCTTAATCGCATTATTATTATTATTATTATTATTATTATTATTATTATTATTATTTGNTGTTCTAGTTATGCGCATTCACTTTAAATCTTCTCACCCTCCAGAACTAAATATACCTTTATACATTTTGCTTTGTTTCATTTTGTTTACAGAAGGCTTTGTTACACTGCCAAGGCTAGCCTTGAGTTCTGAAGCTCACATAATGTCTTCCACACCACTGAGACTTACAGCACACCCGTCTGTCCTCCCAACTTACATCAAAGGGAAAGCTAACTCTTAAAACACATACCATCATCATCCTTGCTTTCCAGTGGAACACTCCAAGCAATCAGGTTTCTTGCTGTACGGCCCTCCTCAGCAACAATCCTCCTCACTTTGTCATGACTGTTGGAGCGCTGGAAGGAAGCCTAGACACATTGAAACAGCACTATTTATGAGACTGTTAGGTGTCAGTCACCACTTGGCGTATATTTAACAGATTCTTTACTCTCCACACTTATTCAGAGAGCAAACACTTAAAAACTGATTTGAGTGGCTTGGGAGATGCTCAGTGGTTAAAGTACTTGTTGTGTAAGCATGAGAGAACGAGTTCAGGTCTCCAAGATCCATGTGAAAACTGAGTGATGTGGAACACAGCTGTAAACCCAGTAAGGACGGGCAGAGTCAGGCCAGCTCGTTTAGCCAACATACAAGTTCCAGGTGCAGTGAGAGACTCTGTCTCAAAATATAAGATTGGGCAACAGATGGCTCAGTCCTAAAGGCTCCTGTCAACAAGTCTGAAGACCTGAGTACAATCCCCAGTACCCACATAGTAAAAGAACAGAATCCACTCCCATGAGTTGTTCTCTGACCTTCTCTGACCTCCACACATGAACACTGTGGCACTTGCATGCACACACGTAGCAAATAAACATATAATGAACTAAAAATAAAAGGGGGAAAGATTTACGGATCAATGTAAAAAGTGCTTACTGACATCAAGTAAAGGCAGCAACAGGTTTTAAAACAGATCATATCTTACTTTTAAGCTCATGGAAAGAATCCTATAAAGAGAAATTTTTGGTTACTGAGAAAAAAGGAACAAATATTTTAGCTAAACCTACAAGTCATTAGGACCTCATGTCTGACCACCAGAACCCCAGTAAAAAAAGAACTGGGCATGACAACATGCACCAGAATCTCAGCAAAGGAAGCAGAAACAGAAAGACACCAAGAGCTCCTGGCCAGTAGGTGAGCTCAAGATACAGTGAGAAACACTATCTCAAAAAACAAGGTAGAAAGCAAAAGCATGACATCCAATGTTGACTTCTAGTCTCCACACACATACACAGACACATGTACCCCCAACACATGCATAAACATGCATATTCCCAGACGTGCACCATAATAACAATGAGGAGAGAGACGGAGGGAGCGATCCACTGTCAACTTCTGGCCTCCACATCATGTATACACAAATCAATCTGAGATTTGGAATGTGTCTCATCTGAAACCAAGTCTGTCTTAAGGTTTAAAACCATAAAATAAAATTTAAATCACTTCCAAAACAAATATAACCAAAAGCTTGAACCACTACAGCAAGCAGCAGAACCACCACCACTCTGTACCTAAACCAGCCCCATATCAGTCAAAATAACAATGAAAAAAATAGCAAATGAGAGACTAGATCAAAGACTAAAATTAGAGAAAAGATATAAAGTCTAAACAACAACAACAAAACACTTTTTGAGTTAAAGAAAAACAAAATTTTTAAAAAGTTCATAGAAAATTTGTTATATGGGGGAAAGAGAAGGAAGATGCCTGCTAAATCTATGAGTAACAAAAATAAAGTTTCAGTACACAAATGAATGAACTAATTACTACTAAAAAAATCCAAACTACTAGAAAAAATGATCCCACCTATCAGAATACTCTGATCAGAGACGAATTCATGTCTTCTCTCCAGAACTTATAGCCTTCTACTTAATGTCTATGTTTCCATCCTTCACTCTTTAGGCCTTGTCCTAAAATTCCCAGAAACATCTACCTAACTAATTAAAGCTTCCGCAGGGACCTGTGTTATAATATGGTCTCTAGATTCTCTAAATTCTCTAATCTCTTCTCTATTTTCCCTCTGCTTCCCAATGATGGTGAAAACCTCCTCCATTTGTCTGAACTTCCTGCTATCCCTCAGATTACACAACCATAGCTTTAAACAAAAGCACCACGACTGACTCCAGGCCAAATGACCAAGTTTAAATAGACGCCTTACTTTCAGCTCCCTCAGATAATTTCTCTACTCCCCTGTAGAAAATCTTACAGGTATACACATCATCACATAAAATTCCCTACTCTGTGTCCTATCTAATCAAGTCCTCATAAATGAGCTTCCAAGAACCAAAGTAGATGAGCTCAGTCCCAAGACTGCAGTAATACTAAACCTGAAACTTCAGACTGAATGCCCCTTTCTCCATGAGTATCACCATCACCAACTCAGTTCTGTTGGACTTAATACAGAAAGATGGAAAAAGCCACAGCTTGAGGATTGTTTTTATTCTTTGTTGAGATTATATATATAATCTTTATATATAAAGATATATATATATATATCTTTAAGAAAGGGTTTCTCTGTGAAACAGTTTTTGGTTGTCCTGGAACTTGCTTTGTAGACCACACTGGTCTCAAACTCACAGAAATCCACCTGTGTCTGCTTCCCAAGTGCTAGGATTAAAGGTGTATGCCACCACCGCATGGCTTCTTTATTCTAATATTTAACATATAAAAATATTACTGTTACTTTTGCATGTGTCTGGACAATTTTCATTTTATATTACGGATGCTTTCTGTAATGTGCTAAACGTGTTCCTTTCAGTAAAAATTCAAAATCTGATCATTTTTCACAACTTAATTCTTGTAAACGTGTCAGGAACATAATGCTTTTACTCATTTTAGTATAAGCACCAGGGAATCCATGAGTATGAGATATGTAATCACTTTATGGATGTCTATTTCAACAGCATTCTTACTTGGGCATTTTTCTTACAGATCTCAACAAATTTTTGACTTGAAGTCATAGTGTGCCACCTAGTGCTACATAAAGATTTTACACAGGCTTGTTCAAATAAAGTTTCAAATAAAAGCAATAAACACCAGCATTAAGTTATATTCAAATCTTGTCCAATCCACTCTAAGAAATCTAAGTCCTAAGTCCAAGACTACATTCCCTCTTCCTAAGCCCTCCTTTGAGTAGTGTCAGGTATACAGAAGTGCCTGGAAACACTGAGTTGTAGAAGTGTGAGGAATGAGAGCACGTTTGCTTCCATTCTTAGTTCCCCTTCATCAGTGCCCACCCTGGATTAAGGCAGCCTAGGAAGTCAGCTTGGATTTACTTGTAACAAGAGAAGCTAGTTCTCAGCTGTTTTCCTAACCCACATTTCACAAGCATCAGATGGAGGCAGGAGCAGCGCCTGAAACAGCGACTAAGACTGAAGTTTAAAGATGAAAAGTAGATGGCAGGAAGTAGGAAAAAGAGAAGCAAACAACAAACAAGTGAAAACCTAAAGTTAGTTTTTTAAGCCAGCTTGATCACAGTGGCCAGGGAGACAGCTCAGTGGGTACAGGCACTTGCTGCCAAGACCAAGTGCTGTGGGATAATTCTCCTGTAAGCTATAAATATGTATTCCTATCATTGGTCAATAAAGAAGCCATTTTGGCCTATAGCAAGGCAGAGTATACCTAGGCAAGAAATTCAGGCAGAGATACCACCCAGACACTAAATGAGCAGGACATCCTGAAAAATGAAATTACAAGCCATGAGCCTCGGGGTAAAATATACAGTAATAGAAATGGGTTAATTTAAGATAAAATAGCTAGTTAGTAATAAGCCTGAGTTACAGGTGTGGTAATATTTTGTTTATGCTATAACAAAACAAAAACTTGCCTGAATATCAGAGTGCAGAGCTAAATCACTAGTTAGCCATAGGGACCAGGCAGTGGTGGCACACAACTTTAATCCCAGCACTCAGACACAGTGGCAGATGGATCTCTGTGAGTTCAAGGCCACCCTGGGCTATACAAGATCTGTCTAAAAGAGAAGCAGAGCTCACAAAAATGTCATCCTAGCACTTAAGATCACATTCTTTAATCCCAGCACGGGAGAAATGGAGACAGGAGTGATATGGATGGATAGAGTGAAAAATATAAGGCAGAAGGAGACAGGAGCTCAGGACAGTCTGAGGATTTGTAGAGACAGATGCAGTTTGAGGATTCATAGGACCAGATCGCCCCTTTGGTCTAAGGATTTAGAGGTAAGAACTACTGGCTGGCTGCTCTGCTTCTCTGCTCTTTCAGTATTAACCAATATCTGATTCTGGGTTTTTATTATTAAGACCAATTAGAATTCATGCTACAATAGTCCAAATAGTTTTTAATTAATATTAAACCTGAGTGATTATTTAGAAGGGGCTTCAGAGCTGGGTGGGAAAGAAAAACCTCCATTTACACCCGATGACCGAATTTGATCCCAGGGACACATAGGGTGGAAGAAAACAATCAACTCCTGAAACCTGTTCTCTGATCTTCCCAGGCACACACTATGGCACATGTAACACTGATAAACAAACAAAGAAATACAATTAAAATAGATGTACTTACCATCATTTTTTAATTCTCTTCCCTGGCAAGATCACTTAACACATAATCCCATGGGTTATGATTCCTGTAATTAAAATATATATGTATGTATATGCATACATATGTATAAGTATATATATATATTTCCTTACTCATAGCATTATCATAAAATCATATGTAATCATTAAAAGTTAAAATCTCACCCTCCATGTTCCTCATTACAGTAAATATAAAAAGTGAACAAAACTACATTTTATTGTCTGTTAGGATACACAGGATACATTAAGCTTTAAAAACTCCACCCTGAAGAGTACCTTAATACTCCAAAATGAAAAAGAAACAACACTAATTACAGGACTCTCATAGTATATCCTAATCCAGAGGCACTAAACTTCTTTGCAGTATATATCTTTACACAAAACACACCCATACATTTTATATGCTTGACTTAAAAGTATATTTCAATTTTATTTAATATTTAAGGGTCTGCATGTAATGTGATCCACATGTACCTAGTATATTTGCCTGTCAAGGCAGGAAAGGGCATCAGAGCCCCCAGGAACTGGAATTGTAGAGGATTACGAGCCACCCTGTGGGTACTAGGAGCTAGACTTGGGTCCTGTGCAAGAGCAACAAGTGTTTTTAATTGCTCAGCCATCTTTCTAGTCCATATTTCCTATCTTGATCCAATTCATAATGTTTAACTAAAAAAAAAACTTCTATGAACATTTATCCCTATTGTGAGAAATCCACTCTTGCCTTCTCCATTTCTTTTGTAATAATATTATCTAACTTACCTCATTAATAATCTCCAACTTAACACAGAAAATAATGTGTAACCTCTCCTTAAGAATTTCCATAAAATGGAGGCTGGAGAGTGGTTCAATGGTGATATGAACTTGTTGCTCTTGCAGAGGACTCAGGTTCAGGTCCCAGCACCCACCCACATGGCGGCTTTCAACCATCCATAATTTCAGATCCAAGACTCTGACTCCCTCTTCTGACTTCCGTGGACACCAGACACATACATGGTATACATACGTGTAAGAAAATTCATTAACATAAAATAAAAACATATCTTTAAGAAAATAACTTCCATAAACTAAAATTTTATCAGAACATTTTAATCACCTTTTATGTAAGTATCCTCACAGAACGGACCTTACCTTTCAAGATACCTACTTAATGTAATCAAATTTTCACTCAAAAGAAACACAAAGCAGAGAAACTAGTATGTGTGTGTGTCTGTGTGTGTGTGTATGTGTCTGTGTGTGTACCTAACTTTGTAACAAGAACCACTGAATAAAAGTAGCAGATGAAATCAAACATTCTAATTCTAAGAACCAAGTCCTATAGTTTTCATTAATTGAATATGCTCTTTTAATACACTTTCAGGCTGGGGTGTGGCCCAATGGTAGATTTTTTGCCTCATATACTTGTGGGCCTTGACTCAGTTGCCTGCACTGTAAGAATATAATTTTAAAGCAGCATCTCAAGTGCAAGAATATGCACACACAGACAGCCCCCCAAAAATAACTACAAATGCTCATAATAGCATTATTAAGTTATAATCAAAATGGCATAATACCCATTGGCTAAAGATTAAACACCATATGATATAACCAAACAATATAAGATTATTTGGCCATAAAAAGTATTAAATTCTCATATTTAAACACAGGTGAACTCTGAAAACATTATACATTATAAAAAAGTTATAAAAGATCACATATTGTATGATTTCATTTATATAAACTGTCCAGAACAATTAATAATAATTAATTATAAATAATGGAGTCAAAATGTAGAGGAATCGAGGAGAAAATGGAGGTAACCACAAATGAGAACAGGCTATTACGGTGGGAACAATGTCCCAAAATCCACTCTGGTACAGACATGCAGCTCTGTGAACACATAGATGAATTTTAAGGAGGTGAATGACATTGTACATGATGTAGGAATGGGTAAACCACTGTATTCTTCATGTCCACTGCCCATGCTCACAAACTTCCAACACCACCCCACGTCACTCAAGTGAAAGTCAGTCTTCACAGTCAGCTATCTCACCCCAAATTTTTCCCATCCTTCACTGTTCCTTGCCAGTATTCATTCCAATCCAGCCACACTGGCCTCTTTATTTTTCTTAAGACTTGGGCCTCAGAGATTTGTACTTGGGGTCCCTTCTCTGTCTTGGCCAATGTGACTTTCGCAATGACCCCTATGTAAAACTGCAACCCTCCCAAACAAGCACGGGCTGTGGATGCTCATCACCACCAGATTAGCCTACAAGAAATGAAAGGGTGCTAACCACATGAAGAGTAAATCACCACAGTGATGGTATGAAATAACTTTTAACTCTAACAAGAAAGTTAAAATGCAAACACTGAAAAGAAACGAAGCTGAGTGAATGGCACGTGTAATTCAGGATTCTCAGGAGACTGAGAAAGGAGGACCACTTGGGGCCAGAAATACAGTACCAGTCTTGATGACAGAGCAAACTTTGTCTCAAAACACTAAATAAAAAACTATTAATTTCAACAATTTATAAAGATACATAATACATGAAAGTTGTAATCTAGGACATTATTAACATAGACTGTTAATGCAATTTTATGTGTGTGTTTATTGTTTTTGCTTGGAAGGTGTTTTGATTTTTTTGTTTTTTGTTTTGTGTGCTTGGGTTTTTTTTTGTTTTGTTTTGTTTTGTTTTTGTTTGTTCTTCTTTCTGGTGGGAAGGGATTGAGATAGAGTCTCTCTATGTAACCCTGGCAGACTTGGAACCTACTACATAGAGCAAACTGGCCAAGAACTCACAGCAATCCATACCTTCTTCTGCCTCCCAATATCTGGAACTAAAGGCATGCTTTTGTTTTCTTGACAGGTTTTTGCTATTTTACCATGGCTAACCTCTAATACATAATCCTCCTTCCTCTGTTTCCTGAGTGCTGAGATTATAGGTATAAACCAGTTGAAGCTAATGTTTTAGCATCGTAGAACAGACTATAACTGCAGATGCTTTATGTATGCCTATGATAACCACAGAGGAAAAACCTATAGTAAATACAGTGAGTAAAGATTAAAAAAATCAAAACATCATTATTTAAAAATAAAATCACAAAGAAAATATGAGGAGAGAAACTGACAGTGAAACAAGTATAAATCAGAACCCATCTATTGTGGTAAAGGCTTTTCTATCTACCACTACTATAAAAGGATTACATCCCCCAATCAAAAGGAAAGAGTAGCTAAACAAATTTGTAAAAAAATGATCAAACAGCATACTGTCAATAAGCAACTTTATCCTTCAGGAAGAAAATAAGCTGAAAGTGGGAGGACTGAAAAAGATTATTCCATGTAAATGATATCACAAAGAAAACAGAGGTATTTTACCAAACAGAACAGATTTTTAGTCAAAAATTGCCAAAACGTCATCATATAAGGAAAAGTCAATTCCTCAGAAAATATAACAATTATAACTATATCCCAAACTCAGAGTAACTAAAAAGATAGGACAAATTTTAACAGGAATGAAGAAAAAAGTATAGTGATCTAATACTAAGGACTTTAATACCACACATTAAAAAACAGCACATTTTCTTATTCATTGGGGAGGTGCATGCATGCCACAGCAATTCTACCCTCCCACCATGTAGGTCTCAGGGATCAGCATCTTGCCTTTTGACCCATTTTACCAGCCTAATAACCCACTTTAGAGAAAGGACAGATCTGGGCACAAAACCATTAAGGAAAAGTTAACATGAATAATACTACAGACCAAATGAACCTAACCTATTTAGAATATTACATTCAGCAGCAGAGTATATACTATTTATAACCACAAATGGAACATTTTCTAGGATTGATTGTATGCTATGCCACAAAACAAATAGTATGACCACATATGGTCTTACACTATTATAAAAATAATTAATGAGAAGAAAACTTAAAAATTCAAACATATGGAAACCGAACAACACATTCCTCAACAACCTAAAGGTTAAGGAAGAAATCAAAGGAGAAACAATGAAACACCTTGGGACAAATTAAAATGGAAATATAAATAGCAAAGCATGTGTCAAAACACAGTCCAAGAATGGAGTTGTGTGAGGAGAATTACAACTGCTTATGAGAAAACTCCAAGAATACAGAGCAGGTGTCTTGGGACCTCTTGAAATATGTTTTCATGCCCCTCCCAGGTATAGCAGATAGGAGTGAATTTACTTCAGAATATTCATCACAACTGTTATTTGTTTATATGCTTCTATGGAAAAACATGTTTTTGCCATGTGCAACTTGCCCATCACGTGTGGCTCGTCCCTGTGACTGTACACTTTCATCATGTGACTCCTTTTAGCCCACGGATATAAACCCTCTGATATACTGATTAAGAACCACTGCTCTAGCCAGATTGGTATAGATTTGTGTCAAGTCGGAAAAAAAAAAAAAAACCAGGGAGGATTCTATAAATATAAATTCTCAAGATTCCACCAAAAAACTGCTTGATCTAATTAAGAAATGTTTCAGGGGCCTGGAGCCATCAGGTAAGGGCACTGTACTGCTCTTACAGAGGACCCAGATTCAGTTCCCAGAACCCACATGGTGTTCACAGTACCCTGTAAGTCCAGTTCTAGGGTCTCTGACACCTCCTTCTGGCCTCTGCAGTCACACACATGATGCACATACATACATGCAGGAAAACACTTATATACATAAAAAATAAATCTTTTTAAAGTTTTAGGATACAAACTCTAGATAGCCACTGATGGCCTGGAGCACTATCCAAGGGCTAGGGTACAGAATTGTGCCAGCAAGACTTGGGTTGTACGTAAAATTGGCAAACCTTTTAGATTCAGACTAATCAAGAAAAAAACAGAATTGCAAAAACACAGAATACCTGAAGAGATCAATAATAAGTGATGAGATTGAATTAAAAAGGCTGCCAACAAAGAAAGGCCAAGGACCAGATGGTTTTACTGCTGAATGTTACCGAACTTTTAAATAAAACTACTATGAATTATCAAACTATTCTAAAAATCTGGAAGAGAACTATTCCAACCTCTGTCTATGATACAAACATTACTCTGATGCCAACATTACTGAATGTGAAGAGGAAGGAAAAGATGAAGGAAGGAGACTACAAACCAATATATCTGAGAAAATAGATGAATCCAAACACCACATCAAGAAAATTACACTCCAGGATCAAGTGATACTGTTCTCAAAGATGCTAGGAGAGAAAGATCATTTACACCATTGTAGGGAATGTACATTAGTAAAGCCTTTATGGAAAACAGATGGAGAGTCCTCAAAATGTTTTTAAAATTACTATATTATCTTCTGGTAAATATCTAAATGAAATTAAATAATAATATTAAAGATATTACATGTTGTTTTCAGCATTAATCAAAATATCCAAGATAATCAGTCAGAGTGTCTGTCAGCAAATGATCACACAAAGAAAACATGCTGTTTGTGCAGAAGTATGATATAGTATTCAACCTTTGAAAAGAAAATCCTGTGGTTTTTTTTTAACAACACAGATTAAGCTGGAGAATATTATGCTAAGAAAAAAAGCCAATACAGAAAAATAAATACTGTATGATTTTACTTATTTGTGAAATATAAAGTAATTGATCTTACAGAGGCAGAAAGTAGAGTGGTAATAGACAGGAACTAGAAGATGAGAGGGGGAGGGACGAAGAGAGAGATAGAGAGATACAAATTAAATGGCACAAAATTCCTTGGGGATTCTGAAAAAATTCTAGAGCTTATTGTACAGCATAGACACTATAGTTAAAGCCAATACTTGAAAACACCTAAGAGATTAGATCTTAAATATTCCATGATGGTTAGCTTTAATTGTTGACTTCCCCAACCTAGAATCACTAGGAAGACAGTCTCATTGAGGGATTGTCTGCACTGGGTTGGACTATAGACAAATCTGTGCAGGATTTTCTGAATTAAGTGATGTGGGGAAATCCAGCTCACTGTGGGTGGCATCATTCCCTTGACACTTGCTGCCAAGTCTGAAGACCAGAGCTGGAGTCCTAGAACCCATATGGTAGGAGAGAATCAACTGTGACAAATTTATCCTCTGACCTCTGTCCATGTACACAAGTGTAAACATGATCATGTGCATGCACACACAAACAAACAAAATGTGAATTAAAAGAAAACTTTTAAAGCCACCAATTCTTCGAACACAGCTCAAAAGTCAGCATCATGAAGACACGTGGTTTTTTGGTTTTTGTTTTTTTTTTCTTTTGCAGTGCTGGAGATCAAACCTACAGCCTAACACATATTAAACAAGCATTCTACCTGTAAAACCATATCTCCCATCGTGAAACCTACATTTTAAAATTTCCTGCTAATAGAAACCTTAGCCTGAACTCAAAGACTAATATAACATATATATATATACATATATATGTATATTATAATACACACATGTACTCATACTTTTCCTCCAAAATTTGAGGAAAGTATACTATAAAGTATAAAGAATTATTGAAATCAATCAAATCACTTGCTCTAGCTATAGGACATTAAGAAGTCATGCAAGGTAGTTACAAACATCAACTCCCAGCAGTTGGAAGCACATAACAATGCACAAAATCATGCGAGTCAGAGTCCCAGCGTCAAAATAAGAGGGCTCATGAAGTCCCATCCCTGTCTGAGGAGCTATCTAGCAAATGGTGGCTACGAGGAAAGGAAAGACAGTTTTCTTCAGAGATGTGGGCCTGAAAGGCTACCCGTGCTCAGTAGTGTTCCCCATCCAGTACATGGAACCGCCCATATGTACAAACAGGCAGCACTAAATGGACTCCATGGGTATCTTTAAAAAGAGAGCACATGTAGTGGGGAGGAAGAAGAACGGGAAGAATTGGAGTGGGACGAATGAAGAGTGGATTTAATTAAAACACAACTTATGCATATATGAATATTAAATAGAAACATGTTAAAAGAAGTCCTTTAACTTCTGTAGCACTGTTCTCATCTATAAAAATGAAGGCTAAATATTTATGACCTTCCAAAAAATAATTTTCTTTTTTTTTTTTTAAAGATTTATTTATTTATTATGTATACAACATTCTTTCCATGTATGTTTGTATGCTAGAAGAGGGCACCAGATCTCATTATAGATGGTTGTGAGCCACCATGTGGTTGCTGGGAATTGAACTCAGGACCTTTGGAGGAGCAGGCAATGCTCTTAACCACTGAGCCATCTCTCCAGCCCCCCAAAAAATAATTTTCACACAAAAATTTATAAACAAATGTTCAAAGTAGTTTTATACATAATAGCTCCAACTTGGAAACAATTCAAATATCCATCAACAGAAAAATAATCAAATTGCAGTATATCTATGTAACAGAGTGCTACTCACCAACAGAAAGGAATGAACTAATTACAAATATAACAGAGGAATACCACATATTATACCACAGAAAGAAAGGACAAGAGAATATTCAATGGCGGTTTATGTCAAGTTACATAATAGGCAAAGTTAGTCTTTAAAAGAAGAGAAGGAAGTTGAATTGGTTGGAGGGATTCAGAAGGAGCAGAAGGAACTTCCAGTAAAGATAGCTATATTCTGCAAATGGGCTAGACAGATGGTTCATTATTTAGTCTTCCAGAGGACCCAGGTTCAATACCCCACACCAGTGTGGAGACTTAGAACCATCTGTAACTCCAGTTCTAAGAGACCCAATGCCCTCTTCTGGACTCTGCAGGCAATGCAGGAATGTGGTGCATAGATAAACAATACAAGTAAAACCCCCATACAAGAAGCTCTCAGGAGAACTAGGGGAGATACATATATTCTGAAATAAACTCAGATGGTAGCGAAGAATATACACTGAGGGAGCAACTTCTGATTTCGCTATTTACTCTAATCACAGTTATGCAACTTTAGATATGTTATTATTCCCTGTGCTAGCGAGGAACTTTCCACCAGATGACACATAGATGTCCAAATAATTTCTGAAATACTACATAAAACCCAGTGCATGATAAATGCTTTCATCTTTCTCCCACTTCTCTCACATTTCCTGACCCTGGAGTCAGTATCAATGACTGAAGACCGCTCCCCTACTGGAATCCCTGGAGCAGGCACTCAAAAGACTGCAGGAAAGAAGAATGCAGCACTGCAGGGCTCACTGGTTCAGCACAAACACCTGCTTTCCATCACTCCAAAACCAGTCTATGAAGCTGTGAACTCTACGAGGCTTCCCGCTTTAGAGAACACACACTTTGCAAGCAGACACAAAAATCCTATGACCATATAAACTAAGCTGTAGGGATGAGAGAAGAATGTGGTACCCACTGGAAAACAGAGAAGACATCCAAAGGACACAGTGAGAAGAATGTGATCTCTAAAGTCAGACTCACACATACTCCAAGGCTGCCTTGTATATACTGTACAACCTTTACAAAAGGTACCTAACTGCTTTTAGCTTAAGAGTTCTCCGTTAACAATGGAGTAAAACTATCTACCCCATAGGGTTATTTTCAAAAGCAAAGAAATTTTATGTGAAGAACCTGACGTCCCAGAACCACCAAAACCTGATAACCAGACAATATATAGATTGTGAGTGCATGCTCATCAATGGTTTCCTGATTTTCTGAATTATAACTCTACCACAATTACAAACACCAAAGTGTTAAATTATTAAAAGTGCTAACTACTAAATTTAAATATACTTTTAACTTACAGAATAAAAATAATGGCTCAAAACAAAATCATAATCTCTTATATCCTGCCAGACCCTGATTTATTCCAAATCTTACCACCATGCCTCAGGCACTACTGTTAAATTTGGTCCTAAGTAGATTATCATCTCTACCTCCAAACTGAAAGCAGTCGTGGTGTTAAGACAGGAGTTTTCTGAATAAGAGGACAGCCTAGGCTACATAGCAAAACCTTTTCTCAAAAGAAAAATTTAAATTTTCTTTGTTCTGGGAAAATTCAAGATAGTTCTTTGAACAAAAAGAAAGATACTGCAATATGTGCACTAATGAACATGAGTAGGTGGTGTGAGCTACCCAAAAGAAAATCTCAACACAGCAAAGGATTTCTGGGAAGCAATCCCTTTAATGATATAGATTTTAAAAAGTAATTCAAAGAGTGCACAAAAGTGGAACACATCTCAAATTAAAATAGTAGCACTATGTAGGTTAAAGGGTCATGTCCTCATTCTTGCAAAAGATATTCGATGACTAACAAGTACAAGAAAAGATGTTCAAATCACCAGTCATAAGGGAAACAAATCAAAACCACAATGAAGCATCACTTCAGATATCTACACTCAAAAGACAGGACTAGAGTGGCAAAGGAAACAGAGAAATTGGCACCTTCCTCACACACTGCAGGGGGAATGTAAACTGGTACAGCTAACCTAGTACAGCATCCGGCAGTTCCTCATGTCTACTGTGTGAGGAGGCCAGAGGAGGTGTTGGATCCCCCAGGGCTGGTGATGAACCATCTGTGATTGCTGGGAACTGAACCTCATTCAGTTATTCTAAAAAAGCAACTAGTGCTCTTGAGCCTCTGAGCCATTTCTCCAGCCACAGCCATTTGTAATCTTTATGTCTACAGTTTCAAAAACGACAGTTCCACGGTATTGATATTGTACCATAGGAGAAGACTGTTCTATCACTTAGAACATAACAGCATATACTGTGTGTACAAGTATGCATGTGTGGGGTAAGCACGAATGTGTGTGGATGCAGTAGGTTAAAATCAGATGTTTCTTCAGCCACTCTCTACCTTATTATTTATGTGTTGGGGAAGGGATAATAGGTGTGTGTGCATATGTGTGCAAACACAAAGGACAAAAGTTGACATGAAAGACAAAGTGTCCTCCTTACACTGTACACTTTTTTTCTTTTTTCTTGTGACAAGATCTCTCATGAATCTGGAGTACCCTATTTAACCAGTCTGCCTGGTCATCAAGCTCCTGGGATCGAGCGACCTGTCTCTGCCACAACCACCATCACCCAGAAGTGGGGTTACAGATGTACTGACTGCTACATGTGGCTTTTATGTAGGTGGTGGGATCCAAACCACAGTCAAGCCCTTTACCCACTGAGACAGCTTCCCAGCCCCTCCACCTTTTGGCAGGGTAGTGGGGGACAGGGCCTCTCACTGAATTAGGCCAGAATGAAAGGACAGGGGACCCCCAGGGAGCCTTCTGTCTCCTACCTCCCAGCACTGGGATTTCAGGAATGCACCCATGTGTCTGATGTTTACATGGGGACTGGGGATCTGAACTCAGGTCCTCATGCTTACACTGCAAGCATTTTACCTACTGAGCAATCTCCCTTGCCCCAACACCATCTATTTCTAGAGATTGAAGGATATTTACATGTAATTCCCAAAGGATTTCTGTGTCTCCTTTAAAACTGGATTAGGTTGTGGGGGTTGGGGAAGCAGGAAGAAAGACAACAAGAGAACATCTGAGCTCCATCACCTTATCACTAAATCACTCACAAAGGCACTAATAAAGTCTATCATCAAGTCAATCTTTCAGTGATGTTTTAAGGTCTAGGAAGCACAAAGGAAAAGCATTTTTAAAATCTGTATAAAACCTTGGGAACCCAGTCACCGAAATTATTTGTAAAACATTTATATGGCAACCCCGGTTACGACATAAAAACATCAGGTGTTTAATCACAGTCCTATGTTGACAATGTTTGTGTCTACTCAAAATTCATACTCGAATCCTAACTTCCAAAGTGACAGCAATGGGTAAATACTTTGGGAAGTAATTAAGATTCACAGTCTTCAAATATGGGACTAAAACCCTTGTAAAAGAAGTTAAAGGAAGACCCCTGTCCATCCTCATGTGGGGGTACAGACGGTGTCATCTACAATATGAAAGCACACCATCACAAAACAGAATAAGCTAGTACTTTCTTCTTGAATTCCCAGCCAGAACTGTGAGAAAACAATCCCTGTTGTTCATACACTTCTTAGTTTAAGGTATTTTGTTATAGCAGCCCAACAGACTAACTTACAAAGGCAGTTCAAAGGATGGGGAAAGAGGAAAAACAGGGCATTTGCTGCAGGCTTGCTATGCAGTTCTTTACAGAAACAATCATTTCCTGTTAGTAACAATTTTATAAGGTGGACGGTATCAAAATGAGGGGATCTCAGACCAAAGGGCCCTCTTCAGAGGGATCCTCCTGGACAGCAGCTGGAGCTGCTTGAGAAGCAATTTTCTGATTGCTTTGTGACAAGTTCAAAGCTCTGCAGCCAACTGCTGACTCTAACCTGTTTCCTTGAGCAGGACAGACTGCAAACCTGAGCTGAGGGGAGGCACTAATAAACTAAGGAGGCAGGGGCATTGAGGCAGGAGGCGACCCAGGTGTGAGGCCTTCGTTTTGCACCTGAGGCCACAACATTAAACATCTGGAAATTGAGAAGATGAAAATAATAATTCTTCCCCTTCCTGCTTCCGTGAGAAAGGTTCATGGAAAGAGGGGAAAACCCCTGAAGGAAAAGATGCAGAAGCGATCAACTGTCAAATGCAGGCAAGAAAGCTCCTGAGGACCCCGCAGTCCCGACATTCCAGAAGCCTCGACTGTCCCCCTAGAGACAGCATCCTGTCCCGGGCCCAGCCCCTGCACCACCTGGATGGAGCTCACAGTCCCACAACCCTCACAGCCCAGCGGGGCTGCGGGCCAGCTCCACCCTCCCCACCCCGGCCCGGCCTCCCTAGTGGACCCCGTGTCTCCCCTCCCCCGTCACACGTCCAGGTGCCTGAGGAGGTGGAAGGGTGTTCCGCCGCCATCTTGTCCCTTAGCCCCACAACGCAGGTTGCCCGTGCCCCTTCTAGGGTCCGTCCGGGTCGAAGCGACGCGCGCCCCTCGCGGACACTTACCCCGTCCGCCCTGCGCACTTCGGGGCGGCTCCCAGCGTCCCGGCGGGAAAGGGGCGGGGTGGGGCGGGGCGGCAGCCGAGGACCGGGCGGGGCAGATGGCCGGCGGACCACGTGACGCCAGCCGAAGTTTAGCCCCGCCCTCTAGGCGGTTCAGGGCCTTTCGCGCAGGCGCAGCCGGATTCAAGCCCGGCGCTTAAGGGAAAAAGTGAAGGTAAGAGTTTTCTCCCAGCCTTGGAGCCTACTTCCCCAGAGCTGTTATTTCCCCGTGGAGTGATAAAAGTCCAACTCGTCTTTTGACGGCACGGGCCCCTTTCTCAGATTCAGCCTTCCCTCCGGTCTGTCTCTTCACCACAGTCCGTACGTGAAGGACCTAGCAGGTCCTCTCGAGAAATCTGTGATTGATAGTGTTCCGGAGCTTAGCCTGCACCTTAAGGCTTCTTTCAGGCGTCGTGTGCCAGCTTGGAGCCAAGGATCCAGGAACAAAGACCTAACATATGTTTAAGCTACTTCGAAGACAGCAGTATGCACTGGATGACTATGTGTCGGTATTTAAATCACAGACCTGAACTAAATGGGAAAGAGTGTGCACATCATCGTATCAAAGCAGGTGGGAACCCAATGAGGACTGAAGTCTACCTCACTTCCGGGAGTGGAAGAGCTATGGAAACAGGTGTGCACTATATTAGTGGCTCCTTCTATCTTCCCCCTCCTCTCGGTTCCTTAGAAAACCCATTAGCTCCGTCGTCTGACAAATAGTTATGAAGCACCTGCCATATTGGATACACCAACTGCTTAGAGTTAATAAACGAACAGAATAAATCCCCCGAAAGCATTCTGGGAGGGAAGGGAGTGTTCTTGAACTTGGAGGAAACAATACACGCAAACAGAAGGGACAACCTTCATCTGGTGATGGATGGAGATAGAGACAGAGACCCACACTGGAACACTGGACTGAGCTCCCAAGGTCCCAATGAGAAGCAGATGGAGGGAGAACACGAGCAAGGATGTCAGGACCACGAGGGGTGCACCCACCCACTGAGACAGTGGGGCTGATCTATTGGGAGCTCACCAAAGCCAGCTGGACTGTGACTGAAACAGCATGGGATAAAACCGGACTCTCTGATCACGGCGAACAATGAGGACTGATGAGAAGCCAAGGTCAATGGCAAGGGGTTTTGATCCTACTTCATGTTCTGGCTTGGTGGGAGCCTAGCCAGTTTGGACGTTCACCTTCCTAGACATGGATGGAGGGGGGAGGACCTTGGACTTTCCACAGGGCAGGGAACCATGACTGCTCTTTGGATAGGAGAGGGAGGGTGAGAGGAGTGGGGGGAGGGGGAGAAGAGAGGGGGAGGGGGAGAAGAGTGGGGGGAGGGGGAGGGAAATGGGAGGCTGGGAGGAGGTGGAAACTTTTTTTTCTTATTCTCAATAAAATAAAAAAAATATTTTAAACAGAAAAAAAAAACAGAAGGGACATAGTACAACATAAGTAATGATGTCTTCTTTCTCTTTTTAAGCATCTTCTCTTATTTCACCTGACATTTAAACAACTTCAGTCTCTTTCAACATGGAATCTCCCAACTGCCATCCTCACTTCAACATGTCTTCATCCCACTTTCTAGCTGCCTTTTGCACTTTGCAGTTTACAAGATATCTCCCCTACTTCAATTCCTAGTCAGGTCTGGACTTAGTGCACTTTGGTTTCTGCCTATTCTTTACAAAGTCACTAGGTGTTTCCATACTGCAAATCCTACTGATGTTATTAGCACAACCAGCAGTAATTTGAATTTTTAATTTCCCCAAAGGCCCAAGTATTGAAGGCTTCGGCACTGTGGTGGTTTTACCCGAGACCAAAGTCATGGAACAAGGCGATCACAACAAAGCAGATCAGTAACTCTTCAACCAAAACCAAATAGAAATGACGATTAGATCAGTGCCTTATTCAGCCGTCATCACAGAGGCTTCCTCCTGCACCAGGTGGGAACAAATATGAGACCTACAGACAGACAGAGTGCAGAGAGACAAACACAGCTCTAAATGAAATGTCTCCATCAAATCATCCCCCTCGGAGCTCAGGGAACCCCAAGGAAGACGGGCAGGAATGGGGAAGACAGAGGGGACAGAGGACACTAAGAGAACAGGCCTCTAAAACAACTGAGCAAAGCTCATATGAATTCACAGAGACTGAAGCAGCAGTCACAGGGCCTCCACCGGTCGGCACCAGGACCTCTGCATACATACTATAGCTTTCATTTAGTATTTTTATGGGACTCCTGACTGTGAACGAAGGGGTCTCTGATTCTTGTGCTGTCTCTTGGGGCTTTTTTATTTTTGTGTTGCCTTGGGTTGTCCAAATTTTGATATGATGGTTTTCTTTATCTTACTTATTTTAATTGGTTATATTTAGTTGTTATCTCTTAGAAGCCTGTTCTTTTCTAATGAGAGCTAGAAAGGGAGTGGGTCTGGATGGAAGAGGGCGTAGGAAGGAATTGGGAGGAGGAGAAAGAAGGAAGATGTATTCAGATTTTATTGTGTGAAAAAAGAATCTATGTTTAATAAACGGGAGGAAACAGAAAAGATTCTGATTAAAAGGCAGAGTGGGGATTTCAGTGACTGGAGCTATCTCAAGCATTCAAGCACAGCATCAGTCCTTTCTTATAAGGCACCGACCCAAGGCCTGATGACTGACTGCAAAATGGCTCAGGTAATGTGTCTCAGGGTAACTGTTGCTGGGATGAAACACCATGACCAAAGCAACCTGGGGAGGAAAGGGTTCATTCTGCTCACTCTTCCAGGCAACAGTCTACCACAGAGGGAAACAAGGGAAGAACTCAAGTGAGGCAGGAACCTGGGACAGGAGCTCATGTAGAGGCCATAGGCGAACACTACTTACTGCCTTGTGCCTCATGACTTGCTCAGCCTGTTTTCTTCCAGAACCCAGGACCACCAAAGGTGGCACTACCTAGGATATGCTAGGCCCTCTCCCACCAATCACTAATTAAGAAAATGCCCCACAGTCTTGCCTGCCTACAGCCCCATGGAAGCACCTGGCCACCTGAAGTTCCCTTCTCTGAGATGACCTTAACTTCTGTCAGACTGACATAAGCTCTCCAGCACAGGTAGGTTTTGTCCATAGAAAGGTGTCTGGTCACTAGTTTTGATGCTTGTACAAGATGTTTATCCATCAGACCTGTTCCTGGAGTCCAAGGTGATTTGGGAAGAAAATTCTCCAGAGCAGAGGATGTAGATGCAAAATGGAGCTGCAGATGCCAAGGTTTTACTCTGCACAGCTGCAGCAGGAATCGTCCTCCAGCCTCAGAAAGCAAATGCTTCTTAGAGCCTGGCTGGGGTCCACTGGAGTAGTTAATTCACCTCCACCTGTCCTCCTGCAAACAAGCCCCAGCCCAGTTGGTGAATGACAGAGTACAGAAGAGCAAGTCAAAGAAGGTTTGGGCTACCTCACTGAAAGACTGCCCAAGGACCAAAGTCAGTACTATCTCTTTCCCTCACTCCTTGCCTCCTCCTCAGCCTCTCTGCTATATCTGTTCACTTTATATATCTTTAGAAATTAGATAAATGGACATTTCTGTTCTTCACACTTGTAGACACACTCTACGTGAGTATCGACTCTCAGTGGATCTCAAACTACAGCAGATGTATGGGCTAATGTCAGAGCCACCTGTTAGAAAACATACTTCGGGCACCATGGTGAACAATTACAACCGAGTGAAGCTGGAGTAGGGTGCTAGAATTTTACATCTTGCCCCAACTTCTGCTGATTCAGAGAACCAAGGAACCACACTTGAAAATATTTGTCCTCAAGGCTTTCTCCTGCTATTAATAATGTGTATAGTTTTATGATATTCCTGTTTTCATCTCACTAATGTTGGCAGTTGAACAGGTATTTTCTCAGAATCTGTGGTCACAGGTGTGCATGCTTGTGTTTGTTCATAAAGTACCTGCAGATGTGGACCACTGTGCTTCACATCCCTCCAGCTGTTTGTTTACGAGTGACTACTGTGAGTCAAGTAGCAACTTTGATTCAACTGCGGGAGAATGCAAAAATACCCCAGAGAGAGGCTGCTTACATCTGCCCAGTCTCAGCTGTAGAAGAGGTTTCAACTTGAAGCACTCGTCTATAAGTTCCAACTTGCTAATTATCTCTAACATTTTGCTTCTATGACATTGCTGTTACTTCTTCATTTTCAGCTTGAACACAGGAAAAGTAATTTTATTAACTCATGTCCATCAACATTATCCTTAGCAACTGCATATTTATTTGGTATATTTATATTTGTTATATATTTGCCTGTCTTGAGTTGCTATTTAAAACTCCAGCCAGACACTTAACATTGTTCCAG
This sequence comes from Alexandromys fortis, assembly GCF_014885135.2. Classification (NCBI taxonomy): domain Eukaryota; kingdom Metazoa; phylum Chordata; class Mammalia; order Rodentia; family Cricetidae; genus Alexandromys; species Alexandromys fortis. The sequence goes on along the minus strand of NW_026068050.1, from coordinate 1,178,593 downwards.
TGGAGGTATTTATAGAAATATAGCTGAAATATTTTTGAACAAATATTTACTGAATGCCTCATATGGAAATGTTTTTAATGGAACTAATTAAAAGCAAACAGAAACTATGAACATCCTTAAGACACATTTACCTGCAGGAACTGGGTCCATTTTTGATAGTTTATTGTTTTCTAGAGTTTCCCAGCATGCATACTGTTGTTCAATGTCTTGATCTACATTACTGAACTAAATGGAAAAAAATGAATGATGGGGCTGGAGAGATGGCTCAGAGGTTACAAGCATTGCCTGCTCTTCCAAAGGTCCTGAGTTCAATTCCCAGCAACCACATGGTGGCTCACAACCATCTGTAATGAGGTCTGGTGCCTCTTCTGGCCTGCAGACATACACACAGACAGAATATTGTCTACATAATAAATAAATAAATAATTTTTAAAAATGAATGATGAACTCTGTTTCCTTATCACTTTCTTTGTCAAATGTCAAGGTCCAGCTACGGGATTTGCACATTCAAGGGTAGGGGCATGTGGATTAGAAGTAACAGAGATGCGAAAGAAAAGGTCAGAGACACAGAATAGAGTTGGGTGGGCAGTTCAGCGAATACTGAATCAGCCGTGTTTATTTTCCATATGATTATTACCCCAATCCAAAAAAGGGGGTGTGAGAAGGCAAAAGACTGCTTTAACATAATGCAAAGAACAAACAGAGCAATTACCTCTTCAATCCCTGAAGCTGTAGTGGGAGCTGTGGGCTGCTTTCCGCCACCTGGCTCCCGGCCACCTGGCTAGCTTATGCCCCGAAATAACAACACACAAATTGAAACACTGCTTGGCCCATTAGCTCTAGCCTCTTACTGGCTAACTCTCATATCTTGCTAACCCATGTCTAATAATCTGTGTAGCACCACAAGTTGGTGGCTTACCCGAAGATTCTAGCGTACTTACATCTTGGGCCGGAGCTTCATCTCATCTGCCCCGGAGAGGAACGGCATGGTGTCTGCCTAACTTCCCTTCTTCCCAGCATTCTGTTCTGTTTACTCCACCCACCTATGTTCTAACCTATCAGGCCAAGCAGTTTATTAATTAACCAATGAAAGCAACAGATTAATATGACACTCCCTCATCATGAAGCATCAAGCAAGTATATCCTGAGTTAAGTATTCTTTTATTTAGGCAGGACATGCAGCCACCACACCATAGGTCAAGCATCCTGTAAGCAGACACTTTCTGGGTCAAACCTCCTGTTATATCCTTGAAGGAGCAAGAAGAGGCCTGATTTCTCTGACCTTTGGTCACGGTGGAACAGATCTACCTCTGTCCGTCATCTTAATACCCAAAACACCAAGTAACCATACCCTAGGACAAGATAACTTGTTAGTAGCCACACCTTAAGTCAAACATCTTGTCTGTAACCTTGAAGGAGCAAGAATAGGCCAGAAATCTCTGACCTCCAGTCAAGGTGGAGCAGAACCACTCCTGTGGGCTCCCACAACCAAAGTACTCCTAAGAGCTGCTGCAGTGAGCAGTGGATGGGTGGATGTGGAAGCAGCTGCCTCAGCCAATGAAGTCCAACTAAATGTCTTTCAGCCCTAACCATACAGTATAATCTCTCCCACCCGTAAAGACTCTAAATCATACAGAACAGATTCTCCCACTCCTAAAGAGTCCAAGTCACACAGTATAGACTCTCCTGCTCCTGAAGAGAAAACTACACAGTATAGACTCTACCATTTCCGAGGATCTCATTTGATTTAAGGACTGTTATAGCTTATTTCAAATACAGAGTTAGAGTTAAACACCAATATAGGAGCTGGGGAAAAGACTCAGTAGGTAAAGAGCTTGCCATGCAACCATGAGGACCTCTGTTTGAAAACCCACAACCCATGCAAAACTAGGGTCACAATGCATGTCTATAAAATCCCAGCAGGCTAGGTGGAGATTGGAGAATCCCCTGAAGCTCAAGGGCTGATAGCCTGCATGCAGTAGGTAATGATAGCAGGCATCAAACAAGGTGGAAAGAGAAAAAGCAGTGTCTGAGATTGTTCTCTGACCTTTGCAAGTGCACAACTGTACCTATCCCCCGAACCCTCTCCTCTCTCAATGCATAAGTGGAATTTCATCTGTCATCACACGTTAGAAGGAACGGAGAAGAAACTGAAACCCAGGTGACTGACGGCAAATGAGCAGCTACAGCACACCAATCGGAAAGGGTTCTCTACATGGACTGAGAACTGTTTATTATTTTTGGATTTATAAATTTAGAGATTTGGAGATTTGCACTCCCTTTTTGCCCAGGTTGGTTTAAGTGATACTCCCGCCTTAGGATCCTGCACATCAGAAACTACTAGAGGATTTAATACCAGGTTCAGCCCTCAAAGTATTTCTAAACTAAGAGTCTTATATGAAAAAATGAAGGACCATCTCTCATCTACACTCTGATATGGGGCAAGTTACTACAGCCCAGTCCTCTATGAACGAGGTGGGGGATGGAGTCATCGTGTTTACTTCCTTCTTGAAGGCTGGTGGGACCTGTATTATCTGTGAGTGTGACACTTTCTGACCTGAATAGATGGAACGAGACTGATGTAAAGCAGGTATTCAAAAACTTGGGCCAATTCCCAGCAGCTTCCTTCAGGACTTTACAAATTGTATTGCCCCTGAAAACTGTAATATCATATTGCATATTCATTTGTTGGTGTCAGAGAAAGAGAATTTGTTGGAGGAGGTCACTTGTTGGTTCCCGGCCACCTGGCTAGTTTAGACCTGAAATTATCACACAGAAACTGTATTAATCAAATCACTGATTGGCCTATTACCTCTAGCTTCTTATTGGCTAACTCATATTAATTTAACCCACTTCTATTAATCTGTATATCGCCATGTGGCAGTGGCTTACCAGCAAGGTTTCAGCATGTCTGACTCTGGCAGTGGCTCCATGGAGTCTCTATGATTCTGCCCTTCTTTCTCCCAACATTCCATTTATTTTTCCCCACCTACCTAAGTTCTGCCCTACTATAGGTCCAAAGCAGTTTCTTTATTCATTAATGGTAATCACAGCATACAGAGGGTAATCCCGCATCATGTTGGATGTGTATGTTCCCCACTAAGACAGATTCTGTGATTTAAGAGAGTTAAACTGTCTCTTTTTCCCCATCTATATCCCTAGTTCAGCTTTCTGTATTATTAGCAGGACGAGACACAAGATTGGTAACAAGCAAGTCCATGCAGAGATCTCACAGAATAATCAGTTAAGGTAAGGCTGAAGGAGCTTAACAAACTTCATTTTAAAAAAGAGCTCCATTTTAGACAGGACCTAACTGAAGAGATGAATGCAGGCCAGCAAAGTCATAAAGTCATAAACTTCCAAGGAACTGTTCCTGCCCAGGTCAAAGTGACAAAACAACACCTGCTTGCTTTGAACACCCTTGTAGGCATCTGACTAAGTGCTGTTTGAAAATTCCTGTCTGCTGACAGTCACTGTTTGGAAATTCCCTGTACCCCAACAACAACTTCAAAAATTGTATACTTTACGCAATCCCAAAATGCCAAGGCTTGTGCCACCCTGCTTGTGGTTTTCCCTTTAAAATCCTATACCCTGAAGCCTTGGGGCTGTTCTCCCCAACCCACTGCAAAGGTGTGTTGGATTGTAGTCCCAGCTAGCTTGAATACACCTCAGTGTGTTTGCATCAGATTCCAGCTCTGTGGTGGTCTTCTTTAGGGGTCCTGTGATGCTGTCATAACAAGATCAATTTCATTATTCCCACACTCACCAATGAAAAGAAAGCCTGCATTTTGAAAAGTAAACAGTACACCTGATTTTCATGCTTTCAGAGTGGTTTCTGTCTGGGTCTTATTTTTTAATAAAATTGAGCCATAAAATACAAACAAAGCTGGATGGTGGTGGCTCATTCCCAGCACTTGGGAGGCAGAGACAGCTGATCACACTGAGTTCAAGGCCATCCTCGTCTTCAGAGTGAGTTCCAGGACAGCCAGGGCTACACAGAGAAACCTTGTCTGGAAAAAAAAGCAAACAAAAGGAACATAATAAAAATGGTAGTCTGGTTCTAAATGGACCTAATTGTCTTCCCAGTCCACACTGTTTCCTAGACATAGCGCCGCCTTCCTTAGGGTTGTGTAAACAAGGAAAGAGTGTATTTTATGAAGGTGTCAGAATCTGTTTTTGTCTTAAAGGGACAAAATACCATAAATTGGTTAATGTACAATGAACAGACACTTTTTGGCTCACAGTTTTAAAAAGTTGCAAGTTAAACCTTCTATGACTTTATAAGAAGAAATTCAGACTATCAATGTCCCAATGACTTTTCATCAAGTGAGTGTGTTGTCAACCCCAAAAGTGACAATATTTGGGAAAAATCTGTAACATATATTTAAAAATTACCCAAATAAGCCAGACACTATATCTCAAGTCACTGGTAAAATGACCAACTGATGAGTATCACTAGGGAATGGGCATCTGGGCTAGATTTTTTCTTACTATTTACAGAATATTTTTCTGTAAGAGAACATAATACATATTCACACATATACACATCAGCGTGTGTGTATTGTCTTGCACTACCTACAGGTCCAAACCCATGTCAGTCTGAGGAAGTTACCCATCTTCCCCGAAGCCTGTGATCTTGCCTCTATCCCATCTTCCTGGCAAGGGATGCCCACACCCTCCAGGATGGGCCTGCGTCACCTCTCAGATTGTTGAACTGTGAAGCAATTTTTTGAACCCATATCTACAAAAGATGTCCCCTAGGCTGCAAAATCACAGCTGAGACTTACTGGGCCCTCGACAGGGGGCATGTGACAGAGGCAGACAAATCCTGAGGAGGGGCTGTGCATACCCTCATTCTCATCTACAGATGAGAAAACTGAGCTCAATGAGTAAGTATTTGGAGGCACACACTGATTTAATAGTCAGTGATGGGTGAGGACTGAGCATTCTGATTTCCAGTCTTAGACTCCATGCGCCCTTCCCATCTTCCTCTGCCCCCTTCCTCAGCCTAAGTCCACCCACCCTTGGGTATGCCATGTCCCCTTCTTAGCAGGTGTTAGTGCAGAAATGAGAGTCCCATGGGGGCATTAGAGATGGGCGCCCTCTTCTTTGAGGTCTCACTATATTTTCACCTGGAGAGTAGGCAGATAAACCCAGAGAGATACCAGTAATCACATCACCCTGAAGTCCCCATGACTGGAGAGAACCATCCCAAAGGTCACTAGGGGACTTTTCAGATCTGAAAATTATATCTATTATACCCAACGTGTTTAGGACAAGGGGGATTTATGGCAATATAATACAAAATTCATGGTCTTACAAAATCTAGTGCACCAGAGTCAAACGGTGGCGCTTAGCCTTCATGCCATCCATGTGAAAGGAGTTTAAGAGCTTTTCTTAAGAATAAAGCAGGGGATTAACTGAGCTAAGCACTTTTCCTAAGTCAGTTGTAAGAGAATTTAGGACACCAGTCTCTTTATCAGGAAGGACTAAGAAACAAGCCAGGACTGGGACGCACCACCCCTATCTAGGAGGTGTGGAAAGTGAGCCGTATGAAGACTCCTCTCCTCGACAAATGTCCTGCCAAGAAGAAGATAACTGCAGGGAGCTGGCTAAAGAGTTTGTCTCAGGAACAGAAGTGGAGATTAGACTGTGGGAACCAAGGTTATTGACTGCGGGAGTTTCCCACTGGAGATGCCCCAGAGCGGTGGGGAAAATCCAATATACCAGTACATGAGAAAAAGTTGTGCCTACTTCTCCATACCCTGCATAATTTTGCAGCAAGGCAGAGTGCTTATGGCTTCACAAGAAATCCACTGTGAAGAGTGACGCTGGTGGAGGGTGCCTGCCTGATCTAGCCGCTGCCAGGGGCAGGCGGCACGGCGCACCATGTACACCATCACCAAGGGGCCCAGCAAGCTGGTCGCGCAGCGCCGCACAGGTCCCACGCAGCAGCATGTAGAGAGCAGTCTTGGCGTGCTCCTGAAATGCTGGCAGCCCGCTCCGCCGACCGCGCTACTCACGCGCGAGCAGCCCTCGGTGCAGCCTCAGGGACCCTGGCCCCTGGCAAGTCCAGGGCCTAGGCTTGTGTTCAATCGAGTGAATGGCCGGCGGCCCCTCACCACATCTCCATCCCTCGAGGGAGCCCAAGAGACCTACACTGGCCTACGAGGAGAACGTCCAATTTGTGTCCGAAGCCTGGCAGCAGGTAGAGCGACAGCTGGATGGCAGCCCTGCCGATGAGAGCGGCCCACGGCCTGTGCAGTATGTAGAGAGCACTCCTGATCCCCGGCTGCAGAACTTTGTACCTATTGACCTGGATGAGTGGTGGGCACAACAGTTCCTGGCTAGGATCACCAACTGTTCCTAACACCTGTCCAGGAAGGAATGCTACCATAGTGGACCCTTTGCTGCCCAAAGAGAACCATGGTGCGCTGGTCCACTTTGTGGCCTGGCTGGGTACTGACCACAACTGAAGTGCCAACATTTGGACTTTTGCACCTGTCGTTCCTTTGGCTTGGCTGTCTCAAGCTGCCAGAGCCAGAGGCCAAACCTGTCTCACCTCAGTACTGCTCACTGTGCCTAGGGACCAGCCCCCGGGGCTGGCAGGGAGGAGTCCAGGCTAATAAAGTTGAAAAACTGCCAAAAAGAAAAAGAAATCCACTGTGAGAATCAGTTGATATGCCAAAGGTGTTAGGCCCAGCACGTTGCTGTGCGACCTGGGTTTGTCTCCATCAGAATGCCTTCTTCTGGTGGGTCAACCTTCTGCCTTATCAGCTGAAATCTCACTGCATGATTCCTGTGGACCTCAGCATAGTTTGAACTTGCTCTGAGGTGAAAGTGAGTTAACTGTATGCAGTTAGTCTGGGCAAAGGAACACGCAGGCTCTTAAGTGTCTACAGTCGTCAGGAGACAAACAAATCTAGTTAGACAAAGAAATCTATTAAATTGATTAAAATGATTCACAGTGTTGAATGAGATATGTGTTTGCCTGGAGCTCCACCTCAGGCTCCTCCTCACTACAAACCCTGCCAAGTCTCAGGCAGCCCTAAGTGGACGCTCCTCCCCTGGAGATTCCCAGGAACTCTTGCAGGATATTTAAACAGTCTCTTAAGGAAAATCCATGTGATTTTCTGGTTCCTTTTTCCCATCTCCTCTCTGGGGGCCAGGAGACCCCTGGGAGCATTTCACTCATAAACCTGGACTTTTATTTCTTATTTTGGCTTGGATTGATTGGCTGTGTTAGCAGGGAGTCTTAATATCGGGGTATAGAAACATTACATCTGGTGTATTTGTCTGGGAGAGGCTGATTGTCCCCCAGCCCCTCAACCACATGGTGAGAAAACACACCTCTCCCCCACACCAGCCCCCTATGTCAGACTAGATCAGCTCTCAGCCCTATAAGGAGCCCTTTTTCTAAGTCACTGCCTTCGAGGCCTAGGATCTCCTCTGATTGGGGGGGGGGGGTCCTTGTCAAAGAGGTAGCTGTGCCAGGGCCCAAACATGTTTCTGAAGCAAAGGCAGCCTTTGTTCCCCGATCCTGCTGTAGGAAATCCTTTAGTCAGTAGCCTTTAAGTTACCTGCCCACTTGGGTGTGGCCTCTTATACTATAAATGCCGTGTAAATCACATGCTTACTCTCTCTCTGTTCCCCCTTTGAGCAGAGGACTGTGATCTGTGAGTCTACTCCTAAATAAATAACCCTTTATTATACTCAATTCTGAGCTAGTGTGGGATTTTTAGCATCTGTCTTCATCTGGCACCCAACATGGACAGAGCAGTTTGTGCTGCCATTTTGAAACCACAGCTAAACTTTGGTTTTTAGTGTCTAGAATTCCTTTCCAAGCCCTCTCAGGTTTTATGTGAATTTAGCTACCACATGTTGGCGTGCCAATCTGTTGTAGGAGGCCACTTGTTTGTTCCCAGCTGCCTAGATCTGAAATAACCACTCAGAAACTGTATTAATTAAATCACTGCTTGGCCTATTAGCTCTAGTTTCTTATTGGCTAACTCTTACATCTTAATTTAACCCATTTCTATTAATCTGTGTATCACCATGTGGCTGTGGTTTACTGGCAAGGTTCCAGCTCATCTATTACCAGCAGCAACTACACGGTGTCTCACTGACTTTGCCTTCTTTTGCCCCGCATTCAGTTTAGTTTTCCAAGCCTACCTCTATTCTGCCCTGCACAGGCATAAGTTAGTTTATTAACTATTCACAGCATACAGAGGGGAATCCTACATCAGGACCCCTTCTGTAGGAGATATCCTACTCAAGGGTACACCCCACACACACCCCTTTTTTGACTCAAAGTCTACAGTTCTGGACATAGTACATTAGACTTTGGGTTCCAGTATGGTCCTGTGGAATGGGCAGCTGTGGATCAAAGCCAGAGCCCTAAAATCCTTTGGGTGTCTTTTATAAAATCTATTAAATTTGGGGCTATCAACACCATATGTCCTGAAAGTCTAATTTCTCTGTGCACTAAGGCCTGGCTACTATATGTACTTGATAATCAGTCCCCTGGCACTCCTACACCCGAAGAGTCTAGGATGTTTGGCTTGGGGCTTCACGCCAGCCCCTGACATCCATATATCCAAGGAATCTGGAATGTTTGGTGGAAAGTTCCATTCAAAGCCCCCTCCCCTGGGAGTTGCCTCAGTCCAGACTCCACCTCCAAGAAAGCCCACCAAACAGTGAGCCCTCCCCAGGATGGCTCAAGACCCTCCTACAGGAACTGTCCCCCAGAGAATGAACACATGGTCTTTCGGTCTTCCTTTCCTAGCCACTAGGGAGAGCAGGCATTCATTAAACCTGGGCTTTTTCTAATTCGGTTTGATTTGATCTGATTTGGATTATTCCATCAGCAGAGAGGTTTGTTGAGCTGTAAAACCTTTTCACCAATCACATATTAATTTTATCTCCTTTAATATTTCTAACTGATCTCCTAACAATATAACAGCTTGCTTCAAAATCAGGTAATTCATTAACTATCTCACTATCTTTTTTATTTTGTTCAGTCCAAAATTCTGTTGAATGTTTATGCTAGTCTCTAACGCACTCAGCAGTTGAATTTCGTGAACTGCAGCAGTCAGTTCAATTATTCCCATAACAGCGAATCTGTTATTCGACGTGTTCTTCTTAATATTCTTTCAGCGAGCTTCTGTATCAGGATCATCACAGGTGAATCTGGTCATGGCCTTGACAACTTCACTGGTATCCAGATTGCTCGCCTTGCTCTAAGAATGTATAAACTTTCAGATGTTAAGTTGAAAGACAGACTAGAATGAGCACAGGTATGAAGGGTACAGCATTCACAAGTGATGCTGAAATTAGCAGGGAGCCATTTACAAGCCCATTCAGTAGCAAGTAAGGTAACGTTACACATGCCATAAAAGGATGGCTTTGATTTAGTCTAAAAGTCAAAGTATACTTATCCTTAATGTTTAACTTTCCCTCCCCTGCTTTAAGAGGTTGAAAGCACTCGCTAATTTCTACAAGTTAGTCTGAATGGAATTTCCAAATTGCAGGAGAGGACTCACATTCCAACTCCATACCACTGAATAGGTTCATTAACAGAAGAGCTAATTTCTACAGATCCATTTAAACCATACTGCTGCCATCTTACCTTTGAGTGAGAATATTTTCCTTGCAGGGAGCCACCAGGGCTCCAATCAATAACATCTCCTTGGGAGATATTAGCATGTTAGGGCCCACGAGTGTGCTGTGTTCCACCTTGACCAAAGGTCAGAGAGTTCAGTCCTAGTCTAGCTCTTTAAGACAGGAGGTTTGACCCAGGGTGTGGTTACTAACAGGATGTGTTGATCTGGGGTGTGGTTACTTGATGCTTTGGCTATTAAGAAGGTGATTACTTTCTTGGTTCCTTGAGTCTCGGTAAAAAAGTCTTTCGTCTTCCCCCTCCTCTTTGGATTAGGGTATTTAAAGCTTTTGAGAAATAAACATGGGCAGGTTCAGAATTCACTGGGTTGCCTGATTCTATCCTGTGTCTCTGCCTTTTCTTTTCTATCTTTTTCCCCCCTGCCATTTCTTAATCTTCACCTTTCCCTCCAAGTATGAAATAAGCCAGGCGGGACAGCATTAATGTTGTCTCCCAGATGCAGGATACAGCATTAGCACTCAAGTTTCTTGCTCTTAACGTTGTTGCCAATGCACCTAGTCAGATTCCTTGTTGGTAACCTTCGTCTCACAGAAAGGTAGATGGATGGAACTACTCTGTCCATCAAAACCAGATGCATGAAAATTATAAAACTTACTATAATAAGTTGGGTGGTACTGACTATAAAAAATATAAAACTTACTATGATAATCATGTGTAGTATTGACGATAGATAGCCATATTTGAAGGGTTATATTTAGACACTGAATTCTATTTTCCCATACAAATAGGAATTCCTTGTATTCCCACAGCATAATTTTTAATCTCTTTACCCAAGTCCACTGCCTGATTAGGACCTCGGTTGTCATAAGGACCAAGTAGCTAAGGAGATTCGTTAACCACCACCGGAATATCCGTATCTACCCCACATACTGATAAGTTAATTGGAGGATTGGGAATACAGCTATGATCAGTCCCACTGACGGCATAGCAAGGAATAAAGTTGTAGCCTTCAGAGGTTTCTGGATCATTTCAGTTATGGCCTCCCCCTTTGTCACACAAACTCTTAAGCTCTCCCCAGGTGGGAGGATTAGTTGTCTGCTTCAAAGGCCTCCTGTATCTTCCTTTGCCAGAGGCATCTCAGCAGCTGAAGCATCCAAGAGACTCCTCTTGCTCATGTCAGATTTTTGTCATAATGTATCTCCTTTGGAAACATAAGCATACCCTCAATGCTAACTTAACATTTATTTGGATTCTATAACATTTATAATACTTATGCTGTCTCACTTCAGCAGTTCTTCCATAACCTGCTGTTTTTCAGCAGCTATTACTCCTGTTTCACTAGCGTTTAAAAAATTTATAGTTAGTAAGGCTTTATGCAGTCTATCCCTGAGGGTCCTCATATCCCCCTTATGTTTAACAAGCGTCTCCTTTAGACTTCAATTAAATCTTTCGACAATTGCTTGCTCTGTGGGATTATATGGTATTCATGTAATGTGTTTTATGTTATAACACACACAAAAATTTTTGTTTCATCTTACTAGAAACATTAGCTGAGGCATTATCGGTTTTAATTTGTATCGGTATGGCCATCACAGACATTGCTTCCAATAAAAGTGTAATTACAGAATCAACCTTTTCCTACACAAGGCAGATGCCCATTGAAATCCAGAGTATGTATCAATGGTATAATACTGATATTCTGATTAGCATGCTCAAATACCAAAGACTCAATTAAAACCTTTCTAACATCAGGATCAGCTACTGCTCTATATACTGCTGACATTAATCTTCACAAAACATGAGTGTAGGCTTCCCCTTGACCTTGTTTGATTTTTGTGGAGGAGACAGATCTGTTTCCTGGCTCCCTGAGCTTATCCCAGGCCCTTAAAGACACTAGAGGACTCTGCACAACAATGGCATCATCCAACTGTACCTGCCTTTGTAAATTGGCAAACTGACCCTCTCCTAATAATTGGTCCTTTACTACATTTGCTCCTCTGGTCTGATAACACCATCCCACGGCTGCTGCTGCTTCTCTCCACCAAGTGAGCCATTGTAATTGAGGACTAGCTTGAATTGAAGATCACATTTTTTTAAATTTTTTTATTTTTTTTTAATTGAGAAAAGGAAAAAAAAAGTTTTTGCCTCCTCCCATCCTCCCATTTCCCTCCCCCTCCTCCCACCCTTCTCCCCCTCCCTCTCCAGTCCAAAGAGCAGTCAGGATTCCCTGCCCTGTGGAAAGTCCAAGGTGCTCCCCCCTCCGTCCATGTCTAGGAAGGTGAACATCCAAACTGGCTAGGCTCCCACCTAGCCAGAACATGAAGTAAAATCAAAACCCCGTGCCATTGTCCTTGGCTTCTCATCAGCCCTCATTTTTCGCCATGATCAGAGAGTCCAGTTTTATCCCATGCTTTTTCAGTCACAGTCCAGCTGGCCTTGGAGAGCTCCCAATAGATCAGCCCCACTGTCTCAGTGGGTGGGTGCACCCCTCGTGGTCCTGACATCCTTGCTCGTGTTCTCCCTCCATCTGCTCCTCATTGGGACCTTGGGAGCTCAGTCCAGTGCTCCAGTGTGGGTCTGTCTCTATCTCCATCCATCGCCAGATGAAGGTTCTATGGTGATATGGAAGATATTCGTCAGTATTGCTATAGGATAGGGTCATTTCAGGTTCCCTATCCTCAGCTTCCCAAGGAACTAGCTGGGGACATCGCCTTGGGCTGCTGGGAGCCACTCTAGGTTCAAGTCTCTTGCCAACCCTAAGGTGGCTCCCTTAACTAAGATATGTGCTTCCCTGCTCCCCTATCCAACCTTCCTTTATCCCAATCTTCCTGTTTCCCCAAGTTCCCCCAATCCTCCCCTTCTCACTTTTCTCTCCCCATCCCCCC
>NW_026068050.1:1143420-1161394 GCF_014885135.2 Alexandromys fortis | reverse complement strand
TTCATTTCCTCTACCTTTTTGTTTGTAATCTCTAATTGTTTATGGCAGTTTTTCACCTCCTGTTTAAGGTCTTCTATTATTTTCATATAATTCACTTTTGAGTCGATTTCTTCTAATTCTTCTGGAGTAAGGTGTACAGTTCTTCTTATTTCGGGATCCCTGGATTCTGGTGATGTCATGTTGCCTTTCATGTTGTTGGAGGAAGTCTTTCATTGGTGCCTTCCCATCTCCTCCTTCAAATGGAGCCATGAGAGGCCTGGTGTTTTGGTCCAGTCTTTGCTGTGACTGAGTCTCTGGGTGTATCTCTTCAGTGTAGAAGCAGGGACCGTCCCGTCGAGCTGGAACTCCTCAGCACCCAAACATGGACAACTGGTAGTCCAATGACCCGCGGACAAAAAGGAGGAACTTGTGGGGTAGGGCAGGGACGAGTAGAACACAGGAGACCCTGCCTCACAAGTTGAAGGTGCGCATGCTCCCTTTCAGGGGTCCTTGAGGCCTGACATGTAGGCAGGCACTCACCGCTCTGGGTTGGACGCCTTAGTATAGGAGCAGAAAACTGTTCCTGAGCAAAGGACCTTGCAGAAAACGCAGGCTTGGAAGGGTGGGGGTCGTGTGTAAGAAAGACAGCCCTGCAGAAGTAGCTGAGGGAGGGGGGTTTGTGCTCTCTTCCGGGACAATCGCCCCTGTATAGCACACACTCACCAGTCCAGAAGGAACTCCTTAGCACCTAAACAGGGCCGCCTGGTAGCCCAATGATCCGGGGACAGAAGGAAGAACAGGGCAGGCAGTGCGGGATCCAGGAGAGCACAGGAGCCCCTGGAGCACAGGCTGAGGGTGCCCGGGCTTTCTTACAGGGGACCTTGAGGCTCACCGCTCTGGGTGGGTTGTGGATGCAAGCCCAATGTCTCTCCTGCTGCCTGGATTGGATCTGCTTGCTGCTTGGGTGGCTCGTAAACAAAGGGCCTACCTTGCTTGCTGCAGGCAAGCTATTGAGACAAAGGAGCTACCACCCTCCCGGATGCCCTCCTGATTCGGATTCAGTCCCAGCGCCCTAACAGGCTGAGCTGGGAGATGTTATGTGGTCAAAGAGGGGAGGGAGTCAGACGGAGGGGGGGGTTGTGGATGCAAGCTGGGTGGGATAGGAAGAGAGAGGAGGTATTGGGCAGTATAGCCCCTGCAGGATGACCAGGAAGTGTAGGAGGGATGAGGAACGTCTGAGTTCCCTGTCCCAGGCTGCGCAGTTGTCAGAAACTCACTCACCCCAATGACGTCTCTCCTGGTGCCCGGATCGGATCTCCTTGCTGCTTGGGTGGCTCGTAAACAAAAAGTGAAGATCACATTTTTAATAGTATGGACTCTCCTTTCTGATGAGCTCTCCTCAAAGCTTTCAACACTTGCTTCCTTACTGTCAGTTTTCATTGAACATGAGGTGTTCATTGCCTGAAACTAGTGGCAGCGCCATTAAGTTAACACCAGCAGCTCTGTACCTGTTTGTCCTTCACTTCTTCTCCATTTCCTTTAGCAGGCATTTTAATAACTGCATAAACCTTTGCTCCTGAGATAGGAAGTTCCCTTGGAACCAACCAATCCTGGAGTCCTCTTTCTCTGAGAATGCACTTCCTGCAGGCCTTAAGAGTATTCGGATCCTCTGTCCTTCTTCAAGAGCAAATCTTTTCTACATCAAGCCCCACGATGTTGGCTTGGCAAATGTTGTAGATCAGGTGTGGGTACACAAATGTGCTGTGGGAAGAAAATGCAGAGGCACTTAAGGATGATTTCAGCTGAGACACTCTCCCTTAGCCCAGGGACTTTTATTGTTAGCCAGTCTACACCTTTAGCAAGTTCATTATCATATCCCAAAACATCTCACCTAAGTTTCTCAAAAGGACAAAGCCAAATGCAAATTCTCCATCATGGAATACCACAGGTTGCAGGATTTTCCCCAACCAAGTTTTGCATGGGTGTTGCACCTTTGGGAATCTCTCAGACACCCTTTTTTATTTATTTGTTTGTTTGTTTGTTTATTAAAGATTTCTGTCTCTTCCCCACCACCGCCTCCCATTTCCCTCCCCCTCCCCCAATCAAGTCCCCCTCCCTCCTCAGCCCAAAGAGCCATCAGGGTTCCCTGCCCTGTGGGAAGTCCAGGGACCACCTACCTCCTTCCAGGTCTCAGACACTCTTTACATATTGTAAAGAGAAGGTGCTGATGACAAAGGGCAGATGAGGCTCAGTGCAGCATTCCAGAACCGAGCCAGCTGCAGCTCTAGAAGGGTTTATCCCTACAAAATACTCTCAAGTTAAAAAGTTCAAAGACTTTAAGCCTAGTCTCCTGGGTTCAGTACTCGTCAACTCCTGCCCTGTGGCTACCACACTAAAGGTGGCTCTGGCTGTCCAGGAACTGAAATTGTGATGCAGGTCAAGGTAGTCTTGGAACCTACTGGCCCCAAGCAGACAGTGCTGAAACCATGGCCCAGAAAGTTCCAACAGGTCAAGCAACTGGACCCTCAGGGTCGCATAAGCTGGACTGGTGCTTGAAGAGGTGGGGTAAGGGCACATGGGACACATACCCCAGTGAGGATCCCTGTTTTCTCCAGAACAGGGGTTAGTGGCTTCATCCTACCTTCCTGCCTTCAGGGCTGTCACCTTCTGAGCCAGGGTTTGGTTTTCTGGTTCCTTTAGTCAATTGTGTTTTCTGATTGTAATGATTTCAGCCACATAAGGCTGATACTTCTGGGTTCTAGGGGTCATGCAGGTGCAGACAAGCCCTCAGGCAGAAGTGCCTAATGGTCCCCAGCAATGTTAAAGGGCCCCGCATGACCCACATGAGGCATGGATTGCATCATCCATGCATGACTCAGCTAAGCCTCTGCACACATGCATGAACCCCATCATCTGCATATGATGTAGCCACATCAACCCTCTACACGCATGCTCTAAACAGCTTTTAAAAGCTGGATTGCCATCTTCCTCTCTCTCCTCTCCTCTCTCTCTCTCTCTCTCTCTCTCTCTTTCTCTCTCTGCACACTGACTTCCCCAGGCCTGTGCATGCATGCCCCTCTAATAAACTCCTAAGCGGGTTTGTTGCGTTTTCCATGTTTCCTTCTCACTCACATCAGGTAGTTTCACTGATAAGGACAGAATTTTGGCCTCAGTGTCAAAGTCACCTAGAAAAGGAACAGAGACATCAGAATCTCTACACCTCAATGTCTCACCTCAGAGTCACCCAGAAGAGAATCTCTGCTTGCACCAGAATAGCAGGTGGCACCCCAGTGTCACAGCCATCACAGGCAGCCCTTCTTCACATGTGCCCATTGTCCAGAAACACGGGACCCTGCTGAAAAGACAAGCTTCTTGCCATGGTGTATCAGCTCCACCTGAGGAGGACACAGCTCAGGAGAGGCTGCTTGGGAACAAAAGCAAGAGGGATGGAACTAAAAGACCCAAATAAATTCAGACCCCTCTAGCAGAAAGAGTAGAGTCAAAAAAAAAATCTAGCAGGGAGAGAAGAACCAAAAATCTAGGTTAGCCAGTTCAGTGACTCTGTTCCAGGAACTAGCTGACCATAAAGTTAGATTATAATCTTGAGAATAATCTTGAAAAACACAAGTTACCCCCTTGTGATTATCACTGGTATTTTTGGAATTTTCCAATGATACCCTCCCTACCCACTTTGGGTTATTGGGTTGTGGTTTCTTCCCTTAAATACCCCTTCTCCCAGCTACTTGGGGTTGAACTCTCTACCCCTGCATGGGAAATGAGTTTCAGCCCCAGTGCCCTGGTTCCTGTCCTGTCATAAACCTCGTGTGATTGCAGCAAGGACGGTCTCTTACGAGTTCCTGGGGGGTCGTGTTATCCCGAGACTTGAGTGAGAGTCTCCCCACTCTGGTGGTCTTTCAGAACCCTTTAGATCAAGAAGCAAAGGCTCAGTCCAAAGTCTACCGCTCAGCAGGGTGAACTGAGGCATAGAGAAGGGTGGATCGCATACCATGAAGCCATCATCCTTCTGCCAGGAGACCCACAGTCAAGGGGCCAGAACCCTGAAGGAATTACCTGAAACTGCTCTAGAAGGAAGGAGGAGTCAGAAGGCAGCAAGGGAGGCTTGATAATCCAGAAGAGAGGAGGGGGCAACCCTGTAGGAGCATCCATAAGCCTGGGAGGGTTGTGGTCTTCAAATCTAGTTAAGCAGGCAGCTTAACTCCTGGGCTCAGATTCCCAGGAAGCTGACATCCCAAAGAAAGGGACCTGACCTCTCTGGGCCGTTAGACAGGGTAAAGACATAAAGAGGGGATTGGCTGAGACCCTGAAAGACTCTTAGTGTTAGCAGAACCCTAACACTGGCGTAACAGCTCAACCCAAATGAAAACGTGGGATCAGGAATATGGGATGGCCAGACCCCAATTTCCATGGCAGATTTTTACCTGTAAACTTCTCCATTCTGAACTAGGAGAAACCCATGGCGATGTACTCAGTTGAAGCATGATTAACAAAAACTCAGAGAGAGAAAATGGGGATCAACCTAAAGATCCAAAAGGCAAAGCAGCCAGTCCCTGGTTTTTCTCTCCACCTCAGTATGAAATGGCGATCCTGCCTCCAGGAATGTCAGAATGAGACTGTGTCTGTGAGCTGTCTCCTCACGTTATATAATTCTCTCTAGGGCTGGGATTAAAGTCATGCACCGCCCGGCTTCTATGGCAATAGTGTGTCTACCGGGATTAAAGGTGCATGTCATTGTGGCTACTGACAGCAGCTTCACCACCCACGTTCTGAAGCTCATACCTTTAGTAGGCTGGTGGACCAGTTCCACAGGTGCTTGTGCAGAAATTGGTGCCCAGTGGTTGCTGGCAGTCTTGTAAAGAGCTGCTCTTGTACCAGGTAAATGGGCACTCACACCACATGTGTATGCAGGAGAGGTGCACTGCGCTGTGCACTGCTCTGTGCACATGGGACAGCAGTTGGCCAGGGAGATGCTGCAGTCCTGATGCACAGCCTGGTCCTGCAGCCCAACTGTCTCAAGATACACGGTAGCATATCTGTTGACGTGAGCCACAGATGGAATGGAGTGTGCATCTGCCAGTAGTGCCCAGCACAGCTTCATAGCATCATGGGCACTGAGGGGCAGGAGAGAGGAGGACCGAGTGCACTTCGTGGGAAGGGATGGAAATGACCTCTACACCCACGCATGACGCGGAGGTCCAAAAGGTCCTTCTCTCTGTTCTGCTGAATCTGGAAATAGAGTAAGTTCAGTCAGAAAACAGAGATGAGGTTTTCACCACGTTTTTATCAGACAGTTAGGTGTTCCCTGGAGGACCAAGGTGACCACCCCCCCCAGGTGCCGTCTTCCTTGCTACTCGCGTGTTTGGGGAAATTTCTGCTGCTTTTATTCTTTTTCTATGTCTTGTCTCATCTGGGAACAACACTTCCTAGGGCACTGAGCTCTTCCCTCTTGGTTCAGTTCTCCTGCTTGAACAGCTGGTCACTAGTGGCCTTCACTTCTGCTCCAATAAAAGGACCAAATCAGGTGGTGTACTAAGTCTCAGGTGACTGTCTGCCTGGGAATGTTCCTGGGAAGTGCTCATTTCTGTCCCCTCATGGCTGGACCTAAGGCTGTGTGAGCAGCTTTGTGAGGGAGCCAATAGGGCCGTGAATCAAGGGGACGGGGACAAAATACTCGATGGGTGACTGAAGATCTATTTATATAGCACTCAGTTCTGAGGCTGGGGAATCACAACATGGTTAGGTCAGGTCATGTGGACAATGAGGTGAGGCCAGGGATACAAGGTCAGGAACAAGGTAACAGGTGAAAAGTCTACAAAAGCCTCCATGGACTGCCAGGCATGGAACTTAATGACAAAATGGCTTAGGACAATAGGAGGGGGACTCTGGGTAAGAGTCAATCAGGGAAAGTGTGACTGAAGGATGTGGTCAGGCAGGTGGTTCCCTGGGGCTCTAGGCAGGACAGACTCAGTGCATGGACAATGAGAGAAGGTGGTCATCACTCTTGGTGATGAGCAAAGGCTACGACATTACTGCAGAGGCTCCTGGGAAGACTGCTGGAGGACAGAATACTCAGCTTACAAACTAGTGCCTGCAGAAGAGAAGGACTCAGAACTCTCTTGAATAGAACACAGGAGTTCCACAGACCTCAGAGGACAGAGGTCACAGTCATGACACTGTAATCGGAGAAGTTGGGGGTAGTAAATGAGGTTTACACATATGTGAGTCTAAGGCCCAAGAAAGGTGATGCCCAAGTGTCCAGGCCTTTTAGCTTTATGAATGTCTACCGTAGCTGTAGGTAGGACTGTAAGTGTCACCCTTTGTGTCTCGAGTACTCAAGCAAGAATATTTAAAAAGCAGGCCAAAGCTGGACCAAAAGCCCATATCCCTCAACAGTCACCCGCCTGAGGCTCCCAGATGGACAGGCAGTTCTCTAACCTCAAAGGAGGTGAAAGTAAGCTCTGTGCTCCCCTCCCAGCTCCACAGAGAGCAGAGCAGAGGCGAGAGTCATTCTGTTCTCTCTCCGCGTGTGCCCTTTAAAGAGGGACTATAAGGACAGAAAGAACCTGCATGTGGTCCTACATGTACAGACAGACCAGAAAGAGATTTCCCGTTGAATCTGATGCATTACTAACCATCAGTGTGTCCTGAATTGCTCGTGCTTATTATGCTGGCCACATCATCCTCTGAGTCAGTGAATTCATTATCACCAATGCTGTCTGCAATAAAGCCAGTACAGAAAAAAGCTTACACACACCATTGCCTCTAGTAGGGGAAGAGGCCACACTGCTTCACAAAAGGACTACCTCAGCTTTCTTTTGATTCATATCATTCAATGTGAATTAAAATGGGTGTTAAAATACATCTTAAAATCCTGTGGCTGCAGTCGTACTAAAGACTACAAAATGTACACTTCACTTACTAAAAATATTGCAAA
The DNA here is from genome assembly GCF_014885135.2 of Alexandromys fortis. Taxonomy (NCBI): domain Eukaryota; kingdom Metazoa; phylum Chordata; class Mammalia; order Rodentia; family Cricetidae; genus Alexandromys; species Alexandromys fortis. The sequence goes on along the minus strand of NW_026068050.1, from coordinate 1,154,463 downwards.
CATTATATATTTACCAATATGATGCAAAATATCCTATGAGCACTCTAAATAACTCAAAGTAATCCTAGAAGAAGCTCTCTTGGGTCAGGGAAATGATGATGTAGGTCACAAAACAATCCTACACCAGTTCAGAATTATGAATAATAAAATGGTTATTTATTTAAGGGGAAAACTTATAGATCACTGTCCTAGACCACAGTCCTCTGCGCTAGCAAGAACAGAGTCTAGCAACCAAAGCGGGAAGCAAGAGAGAAGTACACAATTACCACTGCTTTTACAGTATAAGAGACCATGCCCAAGTGGGCTGTATCTTAAAGGCTATTGGCTGGAGGAGCAGAATGGGCTCCCACAGCAGGAAAATACTGAAATAAGTGTTATAATTAAAAGACAAATGTCTATCAGTTCTTCAGGCCATTTCCAAATCAGGAAAATGGACACTGTTTTAAAAATCAGACAAACCTCTTTTCTCCATCACAGATCAAATTAAACATATATATATATATAGCATTTGTAAACCACATATGGCTTTATTTTAATTGTTTTTGTTATTATTATATAATTATTTTTATACCTATGTATGTACTTGTAGTATCTGAGTACATGCCACGGCACATGTGTGTGGTTCAGAAGACAACTTAGAGGAGTGTGAGTGTTTACTGATGACTGATCAGTGTGTACAAAAACTAGCAGCTGCATCTTCCTCCTCCAGGTGTTTACAGCGTGAGGCTGCTTGCCTATGGAGACCTCCTGTCAGACAGCAGCCGGCCATTCCGCTGTCTCCCGTACAATACCTAACAAATACACTGAGATTTCAAGTTGCATGAGTAAGGAGATGCCCTGCATCAGAGCATCTGCCTCCCAAGCAGAAGGAATAACCTGACTCCTCCTAGAACCTCTGCTTGGGTCTGACAAGAAATGCCACTGATTACCATTAATGTGTTACCCACTTCTCTCATAGGTCAGGTCATCCTCAGTGATGTCATCCACAACGTTAAGACCTGGAAGAAAGTCAGGGGAGAGAGTGGCTCACACACTGGTGCCTGTAGTGAGTGAAACCACACAGCCTCACACAAGAACAAACAGTTTTCCTTTGGTCCCTACCATGTGGTGAGAACAATAGTTATGGGAAAGTGTGTTTAGGTTCTGAGGTCTACAAATGAGTGAGGGAAATGAACGCACCACATTAAAACTATGCAAGACACCTGCGTTCTTTCATGGAGGAGATGCAGTACAATCCTCAGCTCTGTGAAGAACTCATACTAATCACTGAATTTCCACGGCATCAATGGTGCAGGCTTTAACTGATGCATATAGTACCACTATATTTGGTTCTTTGTTGTCCTTTTGGGATTTGATACCTTCAAAACCCAGTCTTTTCGAGATTTTAGGAACTGCAATACAGTCACAGCAAAAACAATTATATCAGCTGAACTGCATTTTAAAAATAGGAAAACTACAATAGTTGTGTTTAAACATTTACCGTATTATGATTCCAAAGTCTTGAAGATGACAGGCCTCAATGAGCACTTACATAGGTCTGTGCATAGGTAAGGACTCAGTTCATGTGCAGGACATAGTGTCCAGAGAAGGGTCGTGTGTCAGAATGAGCAGCACACAAGTCACTTTGATACTCCTTGTGAACACAGTGAAAATGAGTGCAGTTCCTCAATTCCACAATATGGCACTGCAAACTCCTAACTGCGCCATTAATTTTAATGACTCTAGAAAAGGAAATGAACGTAGACCCTTAGAGAATAACATGAGGTCTACACGAGCGCTCCATTGTCTTTGGTGAACGCTAGAAGAATCAGATGGAAAGCAATGATGGGACAAGAGATAGTGGCAGTGGCTGCATGGGCTCAGAACAGTGGCCTGAGGATGTTACTATTCATTGTTTAGCTGTCCATTTCATTTTGTAACTCATACACAACAGGTAATATCACCTTCAGTGTGTGGGGTGGGATTGGTAAGGGGCTATCTGTACTTAATAGTTCTAACCTGAGGGCATTGTCTTAGCTTTCCTCATAAACCTGTGACCAAATTACCAGACATTCCCCGCAAATAGGGCGATGCAATTTTAAGTCCCTAAGACCAGAAGAGACCAATTCTTCCCAAAGAAGTAGCATCACGGCCTTCGGTGAGTGGAAGTGTGTGGATTCCTCTGCCACTACCTTCATATTGCCGGCTGTCTGTCAGTGATGGTTTCTAATGATCAGACAACCAGGATGGTGAGAGGCTGCAGTGACTCAGGCTCCAAGCCATCCTAAACCAGCTATCAAGAGAGGGTTGGGAAAATATGGGTCCTCTTACCTCTGTTGACATAGCCTGCTTAAGACTTCCACCTCACCTGATAAAGCAGAGGCCTGATGCTTTGGTGATTTAATGGACTGTGTCTGTTCACACAACATTGGTGACAATCGCCCTCAGCACGGTCTGTGAAGCCTAAACAAGACCATGCCAAGGAGGAGAAGGGGCTTCACCAACTACATTTGCACCTTCCCTGGTCACTGCTTCCTCTGCAAAGTCCAGTTTGCACTCTACAAACTCTTCTATCCCGCTGGGCGGTGGTGGCACATGCCTTTATTCCTAGCACTTGGGAGGCAGGAGGACCTCTGAGTTCGAGGCCAGCCTGGTCTACAGAGTGAGTTACAGGACAGCCAGGCTACACAGAGAAACCCTGTCTCAAACAAAGCAAAACAGAAAGATGCACAGTCCTATCTCCCTTAACTAAAAACCTCCTTGGCTAACGCCTGTGGACACAGACACAGCCTGAGCCGCTGCCATTTCAGAAATAATGCCATGCAGTACTGACCAGATCCACTGAGCGCAAGGGCTCTCTAAGCTCTCATCTATCAGTCAACGGGGACTGACCATCAGTGAGGGCAAGCACTTTTGGGGGACAGAGTCCAGTTCATCTAGGAAAGTGAAAAGAATGACTGAGACCAGGTTAATAACTTAGTATCGACTGGAGTTCTCAGTAGATAGCATCCCTACACTGTGTAGGTTTTGAAGTCACAGTAATGGTTGCTATCATGCTAAAGCATCTCACCAATAGCTTTTGAATCAGCCATGTTGAAGGAAAATCCCATTATGAAACACATCACTGTGTTTTCTAGTGTCAGGTTTCCTATTTTCAGGATGATGAGGCTAGAGGCAGGCAGGATTTTTCTTTTGTTTGCTGTTGTTGATATTGTGGTGGTGGCGGCACTGGCAGTAGTTGTTGTGGTGGTGATGGTGTCGTGAGAGTAATAATAACCACTGTTTTTCGGGCACAGTCCGGACTGCTCAGGAAATGCCCACAGCAGAAGATCACATTAAACTCTTAACATCCTTGACCCCCTTCTGGACCACCTGGAATACTAACTAGAAACCTGTGAGCCAGCACCCTACCTTCTGCAGTACTGCGCACAAGACCCAGGGCCTTCTGAAGGACAGTCTGGTATTTCAACAATCGAGTTAACAAACAAAAAAACAAAAGCAAAAGAACCATAGCACATCTGAGCTTCCTCTGTCTTTCTCAGTTGTGAACGTCTGCAGCCTGAAGCACAGAAGCTGCCTGCAGTTCTCTATCATTGGAGCAGACTCTGATTTTTGTTCATTTACAAAATTGACTTTGAAAGTTAAGTTGAGTAATTGGTTTAGCTTATGGAAGAAAACACATGAACATTTCTTGATACTCAACTCTCCAGGCAACTAAGGCAAATGAGGGAACTTCATACACATGGCCATGCTGTGTCTCTTGGGTTATCAGTAGTTGTTTAAACTAAATTCAGTAATTCATTGCTAGAAGGTGGCTTTGAAATAGTGGGGAACTAGACAAAGATAATCACAGTGTGCAGAGTTTTTCTAGAAAACTCTGACTATGGTACTACGAGTGATTTGGGCAAAAGAATTGTAAAAATGAACTTTTCTAATGGACTTGGAATTACCTGTAGCTGGTTGTCCCAAGGTAGAAACAACAGCTACTGAAGAATTCTGGGAAGTGATGAGAGCAAGCCATTAAGCATGGACATGCTTTTATATGTGCTCATGGTCTCTGCTTCAGTTTCTGCCTACAGTTTCCTGTTTGTGCTCTCGCCATGAGTTTCATCTGTGAGGAACTGTTTCCTCCCCAACTTGCTTTTGGCACTGGAGTTTATCACAGCGACAGAGAACAAAGTAGGACGACTGGGCAAATGCTACAGTAAATGTCAGGTTAAACTGCAAATTCCTATCACTGCTTCTGACCATTTTCAAACCAAGAGAAAGGAGGCTACTTTCTAAGTGTCTGTGAAACGTCATTTAGCCACCACAGACTATGTTAATACATCCTGTATTCATTAACCATATGCAACTTTAGCTTTAAAGTGTTGTTATTGTTATTAAGCATGTGTGGTGGTACATGCAATAACGTATGTGGGGAATTTGGGGGAAAGCTTTGGGGCGTTGGTTCTTTTCAATTTTTAGGTGGGTTCTTGGAGTCAAACTTAGGCCATAAGCCTTAGAAAGGAAACATGTTTGCCCAGTCAACTGTCTCATGAACCCTGGCAGGTAGAATTTTAGTTTTAGCATATGCATCATTCAAGGGATAGAATGTAGCATCTATGAGATGTAATGATACTCAAGAATTCACTCTTTGATATACAATCATATCTCATTGAGTCTCACGACATACTGATAACATTGCCTTTCAAAGTAGCTATGATATACATCAGCTGTTTCTCCATATGCTGTGGTTTTCTTTGCTGTGCTATCATTTGTGTTCTTTGTGTACAGCAGCTGCCCAGGTTCACTCCAGCTGACTCAGACTAAGGTGATGAAGAATGGTGATCTGGCAGCCATGGGCCATTGAGAATAGGTAAGAGGGCTCCATATGAGACTTTCCTCGAGGATGAATCATTATATTAATACCAAATTGATACTCGATTATTATATGTCCCTATCCCAGGGTGTTTAATTCACAGACCTTCATAACTTCTATGGTGACACATGGACTTTGAAGATCAGTAATGGATATCCCCAATCCTAAGTGGCTTCAGGGCAGGCATAGGCAGTGATCCAGGGCTCACAGTGTGAGCATAACAAATGGTCAAACTCAGCCATCCTTACCGCATTTGGTTCTTTCTATGTGCTTTTTTTTTTTTTTTTTTTTATTTTGAGACAGGGTTTCTCTGTGGCTTTGGAGCCTGTCCTGGAACTAGCTCTGTAGACCAGGCTGGTCTCTTTCTATGTACTTTGAACATCATACCACTGATGAACTCTAACATTTCAGCAGCAAGCTCTGCCTGGGCTGTGTCATCCTGGATTCACCTTAGCATGTGCATTTCTTCAGGCTTCAGAAATTCAGAAATTTGCACATAGATGACCTGTCTGGTAGGGTGGCTAAGGACCCCAAAGCCTTAATTATGGGCACAGGTCAAGTTTAGAACCTCAGCTTGCCCCTTTTACGTAAGACAGTGGTTCTCAACCTGTGGGCCATGAGTCCTTTGGGGTCACATACCATATATCCTGCATATCTATATATTTAAATTATGATTTATAATGTAGCAAAATTACATCTATGAATAACAACAACATAATCTTGTGGTTGGGGGTCACCACTACATGAGGAACTGTATTAAAGCACTGAAGCGCTAGGAAAGTTGAAAACGACCGACCTCAGAGCATCAGGAGCTCGGGTTTATTCATCACGATCACTGTTTGACTCCATCTGTGCCATGCTTGTCATAACAAAGGTCACGTGTCTGTGCTGTTGGTGTGTGATTTAACGAGCATAGGGATGTGGTATAAATGCTCTGGCAGAATCACTGTCATGGATTGAGCAGTGACTGGTTTTCTAGGATTTACCTATGCTGATCCTGAAAAATATTAATTTTAATTTCACACAGACTTGAATTTGGAAGATTAGATAAAGGTTTAAAAATAACTTCTATAGTCTTGGTTTTTTTGTTGTTGTTGTTTTTTGTTTGTTTGTTTGTTTTTGTTTTTTGAGACAGGGTTTCTCTTTCTGTAGCTTTGGAACCTGTCCTGGAACTCAGTCTACAGACCAGGCTGCCTTGAACTCATAGAGATCTGCCTGCCTTTGCCTCCCAAGTACTGTGATTAAAGGTGTGTGCCACCACTGCCCAGCTACGTGTCTATTCTTAAATTAAGTTCAGCATTGGTCCCCAGAGTGCTCCAGTTGCCTAAGATTCATAGATTCTCTTTGAATGAAATGAAACCCAGAACATAGGATGGATTAACATTATGTACTAAGATTTCGAGTGTTGATGGGGACCATGAGACTGGGTAGAACGGAAGGGGAGAAGAAAGAAGGGGAGTGAAGAAAAAAATATAGATAGCTCAATAAAACAATAATAAGAAAAAAGATTTCATGTGTTGTAAGATAAAGAAAGGTCTCCATCTTACATTATTAGGGCCTCACAGATATGAAGGTTTCTCCCTTTACATGTGGGCCAACTGATAAAAGCCTCGGGTTTGCGAAGCAAACATTTTATCAAATGAGTTATCTTCTTTGTCCTTCAAAGATTTAGAAAGGGACATGAGAATACTTGTTCTTCCAAGACAGGTTGATCTTTTCATACATAAGTTTTTCTATTATATTTATTTATGTGCCCTAAATAATAACTTGTAAGATTCCAAAGATATTGTTTGCATGATATATGTTCATCTGATTGGACCTTGTCAAAATAAAGGCCTTAATTTGGGGGGGGGGGTGTTTTGAGACAGGATTTCTCTGTAGAGCTTGGGAACCTGTCTTGGCACTCACTCTGTAGATCAGAATGGATCGATTCACATAGATTCATAGATTCGCCTGCCTCTCCCTCCTAAGTGCTGAGAGTAAAGGTGTGCACCACCACCACCCAGTGAGTCCCTATTTCCATATGCACATTCTCTGTAAGTGGTAGCCTGAGGGAAATAACAAAACACTGACAAATGAAAGCAATGGGAAGACAAGGCAGGAACGTGGGCTTTGGTTTGCTATCATAAATGAAAACAAACTACATAAAATCCTTAACCACACAACATAGTCAGTTATTTCTTTGTACTTAGAATTTATTGTCTTGCTGGGCAGTGGTGGTGCATACCTTTAATCCCAGCACTCCGGATCTCTGTGAGTTAGAGGCCAGCCTGGTCTACAAGAGCTAGTTCCAGGCAGGCTCCAAAGCTGCAGAGAAACTCTGTCTCAAAAAAAAAAAAAAAGAAATTCCTGTCTTCCGTTGTGGAAAAAGGATGACAAAGAAGCAATAGAATAAAGTGGGGCCTTGTACTTATAAGTAGACACCACATTACATGACACGGCATGGTCAGTCTACACAGCCAGGTGACTTCTGGATGAATGGTGTTGCTGCATGCGGAGAGTTTGGAGCTTAGAGGTGCGGGGCTACCCTGAGGTAGTGGGTCATTAGTGCCAACATTCAGGGTCTGAAGCTGAGTTCAACTTCTGTTCTCTTCTATCCCTGGTATGGATGCAACATGACAAACGGTCTCCTACAAATGGGGTCACCCACACCTTCCTGCCAGCTGCCAGGTATTCTCAAACATTACAGAATGATCCCCTTCCATGAGTCACACCTTCCTTCAGTGATCCTTCTTAGGTCAGATCAAGGGAGGACACTGATGTGTGAGTCCCCTCTGTGTGCTGTGATTACTATTAATGAATAAAGAAAACGGCCCTGGTCTGTTGATAGGGCAGAACTTAGGTAGGCGGGGAGGATGAAGCTGAATGTGGGGAGAAAGGAGGGCAGACAGAGACGCCATGGAGCCGCCAGAGTCAGGCATGTCGAATCTTTGCTGGTATGCCACCACTACGCGGCAATATACAGATTAACATAAATGGGTTAAATTAATATAAAATAAGAAGCTAGAGCTAATGGGTCAAGTAGTGACTTAAATAATACAGTTTCTTGTAGGCCCATATTTTTATATGATATGGCAGCCAGGCTCTCAAGCCATAATTTATATCTGAGGTGGTCACATACCCTTCCATACAGGCTGTCGCTAACCTAACAAAGGGTCAGGATGTTGTTTTGCTCCTTTCTTTGTAATTTGGAGGATGCCTGAATAGGGATGCTAATTCAGCCTACATAACTGAGCTAACATACAGAGCAGGAAGGTGTGACAGAAGGCACAGGTAGATGTGGACATGACTAAAAGCCATTCATCTGGTTACCTAGGAAACAGAATGCTAATGAATTTCCCTCTCAGTTTACATTTTTGGTATAAAGAATGTTTGGAGAATAAATGAGAGGAATTTTCAGGATGTGAACTCAGGATTACAGGAGGGATCACGGAGAATCTCCCTCCCAATAAAGCCATGTGCGTTGTGTTTCTATTCCTGTGCCTCCACACCGGTCCAGAGAAATAACTTAGGGTCTGGGCTGCCACCGGACCCCGACAGTTTCCGTGTGATTATTTCATTTCTGGGCAGCGTGACAAACAAGCAGCTCTCTGCTCGTACGGAAAACAATGATTTCATGAGAGACTCATTGTGGCTCCTGTCTGTCTAGAAGGCCTCACACTGCATCTGACCAGGATGCCATGACCTACAGGTATAACACAGTCTTTGTTTTTCAGGCGGCCCAGACTAGACAAGTCATTCTCAGCATCGTTGTCATCGACACCATGACTAAAAGAGAGCCAGGGGAGAGTGAACAACACATGGTGACTGCCATGTGTGAAGCCATACGGCCTCACAGAAGAACCAGCTCTGCTTTCATTTGATTCCTATCATGCCATCAGAACCAAAATCGGCATTGAAATGTGGTTTTATGCTCTGTGGTTGTCGTTCTACTGGTGGACTAGAGAAATTAACAATTCCCATTTTGAAACTATTGTAAGGCGTCTTCACTCTTTTTATAGTGTATACTATATAATCTACAACTACTGATAGTAACTAATTAATTATCGAATTTCCACAGTACCATCAGCAGCGCTGCAGGCTTTTTCTGCTGTAGTTACCATCAAGGATTCAGTTCTTTCAGCGTTTCTCTCAGTAATGCAGCATCGAACACCAAGTTTTTTCAAAGCAGCAACGACTGTAACACATTCCCCCAAAAAATGTTTAGTTCCACTGAATTCATAATAAAACAAAAGCACACAAACAAGAACCTAATGACCGTTCCTTGTCTAACATTCGATCTCATTATTGATTTGTGAGCACACTCATCTGACTCAGAACACACTTCTGGAAATCATGGAAATCGGTGTCCACTTAATAGAGATATGACATGGTGAATGTAGGCGGGGTTACAATTCACGAGGATGAGACAGGATCAGCCCATGCCAAGGGATGTGACCGTGTGAGATGACCAGCATCCCAGTCACTCTCAGAGCCATGTGAACAACTGCTCAGTCCTGTGTTCTGACATCTGACACCACCGTTTCCTAAGAACTCACATGACCCCTAACACAGCTGAAAAGGCAAATGAAGGGGAGCCCGGCAAGCTAGACTGGTGCCACGAAGGAGCTCTGTGGTGTTTGCCGGCACCAGAACCACCAGCAATTCTGCCTATGTTTTTGGATCACCGAGGCAGAAAAGATACTGTTCGTATTTTCTACAGGAAGAATTATTTCTGAGTACATCCTGGAATGCTGAAGGGATTCATGTAAAATGATAGCTCATCTCTCCATGGGGGCAAAATTTAACTTATAACTAAAAATGTCACTATTACAGCAAATATCTGGGAGCACATTTGCTCTTGTACTCCTTAGCTATCCGGCTTGGTGACTTCCATCCTATCTTAGCTGAATACACCATATGTGGCTGTGCTGAGCTTTGAACTAGAGATGTAGGGAAAGCATGACCTCAGAGGCTTTGCACTGACAAAATTGTCATGGGTAATTGGAATAACTTGGGGAGAAAACAAGATATTTCCTGATACATGAAATCCCAAGGCAACACGGGTGAATGAGAGAACTACATACACATGACCATGATGTGTCTTTTGGGATAGCCGTTGTTATTTACCCAAATTCACAGTCTCATTGCCGTGGGATTTCTCTGAAAGGAAGAAGAAACTCATACGACCTCGGAGAGTCTGTGGCAGCATGGCTACATAGGTTTAAGCCAGACAGGGTCCTAGACCTGAGAGGGGGGGAACAGGGGATCCCATCCCTAACCAGGAAGCTATCTGCAGCTGACAAGCTCCCACAAAGGAAAAAGTGGCTTTCCCCAGGGGAGTCTCCCTGGGTAGATCAGCCACGCTCCAGCACAGGCCCCATGCACAACAGCAGAGGGTCACCGTAAAAAAAAAAAGTCATGGAGCCGGGCGGTGGTGGCGCACACCTTTAATCCCAGCACTCGGGAGGCAGAGGCAGGCGGATCTCTGTGAGTTCGAGACCAGCATGGTCTACAAGAGCTAGTTCCAGGACAGGAACCAAAAGCTACGGAGAAACCCTGTCTGGAAAAATAAAAAAATAAAAAATAAAAAAAAAGTCATGGTATTTTTGTAGATTTTTTTTTGTCTCTTACTGCTTTGTATGGGTTTTTTTTTTTGTCCTACTGTTCTTTTGCTTGTATATTAGGTTTCTGATTCCATGTCTACATGAGATGTGTGTGTTTAATGTGATTTTCCTTTATTTATCTTCATTCTTTTTTGACCCCAACTGACTGTTTTCTAAAGAGGGCATGGAGATCAATGGGTGGGGAGGTGGGGAGGATCTGGAAAGAAATGGGAGAGGGGAATATGATGATTTCTTAAAAATTAGAAAGGACTTGTAAATAACAAATAGAAGGGAAGAGTGGTGAGCCAGACAAAGACAACTGTGCTCGGCCCTTATCTATAGTGCGTCCTGAGACCGCCATTCCAGGATACATACTGTATCTGTGCTTCCTCGACTGGACCTGCAATCGAGAGAAAAAACACTTAGGCCCAGATCATAATGAGTTATTTTTGCACAGGGCTTTGGTCTTTCCTGTGACTTAGGAGAGTGGTAATCAGGACTGGGAAGAACAGCCAATTCGAGGATGCTATATTAGTCTGTTATGTGGTACTCTTACAAACGCCCGAGGTTGGGTACTGTGTGAAATAAGTACGTAGTTTTTTTTTTTCTTTTTAATTT
>NW_026068050.1:1131039-1142735 GCF_014885135.2 Alexandromys fortis | reverse complement strand
GTGGGAAGTCCAAGGACCACCCACCTCCATCCAGGTCTAGTAAGGTGAGAATCCAAACTGCCTAGGCTCCCACAAAGCCAGTACGTGCAGTAGGATCAAAAACCCATTGCCATTGTTCTTGAGTTCTCAGGAGCAAAAGGAGAGAGAGCACGAGCAAGGAACTCAGGACCCCGATGGGTGGACCCACACACTGAGACAATGGGGATGTTCTATCAGGAACTCACCAAGGCCAGCTGGCCTGGGTCTGAAAAAGCCTGGGATAAAACCGGACTCGCTGAACATAAAGTACGTAGTTTTTACACCTTTGCCCAGTTAGCCTGCATCAGACAAACTCACCTCTTTGCTCTCTACTGAGAGTTTCCGCAAAGCTTATTTGAAATGTGGCAGAGAAACCTCATGCAGACCTGGTACTGTGAGATGAACCCCATCTAAGGAGTGCCTCTATAGCCCCATCATCTGCTCCAACTTCATGCTTCAAAGGTCTCACCACCTCAGTTTCCCTTAATGCACTTCAGAAACTTTTGCCTCATCAATATTTGGGGAAACACAGTTCATCTATGTTAACCTTAGGATACCCCCAGAAGAAAGACAAGGGGACAATCACAGAAGAAACAAGAACTTTTCCTATACAATATGCCTGTCAGTTTCTTATACATTTTCATCTACACGAGAAATTGTTTGTGGGAAGAAAGGGTCCTGACAGGCACTATGGAACCTGACGTGGTTTCCAATGTCCTCTCATGCTTGTGTCCTCTTCCTGTGTCAACACTCCAATATCTATAGTGTGTGAGCAGTTTTGTTATTGAGATCTGATGCCCATAAAAATTATTTTGAAGGTATCCTTTCTATGTTAGAATAAGGAAAGGCCATCTTACCGCAACCAAGCCTGGTTCTTCTGCTTCTTGAAAGGTCTTCATTCGGTCCTCCTCACATAATTCTAGGGGAACAGGAAATAAATTTCAGCTCGTGGTACTACTTGCTATTTGTCAAGGGCTTTTCTGTTGCTGGGGACAGTGACACATGGAATTGGTGTTTATCTAGCTTTGGTGCATTTAATAACAAACACAGTTGAAGGACTACAAGACAGTTTTCCCTGCTAGAAAAGGGAAAAACAAAGCAAGAGCTCCACAGAAATAAGAAGAGACTTTGTATTCTCATAAATAAGTGAGTCTAAGAAACTGTGAATTAATCCATCTTCGATTAGATTATCACTTAAACAAATGTTATGTTAAATGTCTGATTTCTATTACTCTCTGTCCATTTTCAAGTCTGTCTGGATCTCTTCTAACCTCTTCCAGTCACTTCAAGTCGACATACACAGATTCCATATTCATTTAATATGATCTTATTTTTTTAATTTCTTGTTCATTATCACCTGTGTATATGCATATACAAAGTATATTTATAGCTAGCTATCAAAGAAATGCAAATCAAAACAACTTTGAGATTCTGTCGGACACCTGTAAGAATGGCCCCAATCAAAAACACTGATGACAGCTTTTGCTGGAGAGGATGCGGGGTAAAGGAAACTCTCCTGCATTGCTGGTGGGAGTACAGCCACTTTGGAAATCAGTATAATGATTTCCCAGAAAATTAGGAAACAACTGACCTCAAGACCCAGCAATGCCACTTTTGGGTATATACTCAAAGGATGTTCAACCATACCACAAGGACAAGTGTTCAACTATGTTCATAACAGCATTAGTTTTCATAGCCAGAACCTGGAAACAACCTAAATGCCCCTTGACCAAAGAAAGCATAAAGAAGATGTGGTATATTTACACAATGGAAAACCACACAGAAGAAAAAAAAATAATGACATTTTAAAATTTTCAGGCAAATGGATGGATCTAGAAAACATCATGTTGAGTGAGGTAACCCAGACCCATAAAGACAAATAGAATACGTGCTCACTCATAAGTGACTTTTAGATATAAAGCAAAGAAAACAAGCCTCCAATTCACAATCCCAGAGAACCTAGACAACAGTGAGGACCCTAAGAGAGACCTACATGGATCTAATCTACATGGAAAGTAGAAAAAGACAAGATCTGAGTAAATTGAGAATTTTGTGATGATGGGAGAGGTCAGAAGGGGAGGGGAAGGAAGGGGAACAGAGAAAAATATATAGCTTAATAAAAACAATAAAAAAGAACTGGAAAAATAAAACAATTCTAACAACATTTGGAAAAAACCCAACAAATTAAAAAAAAAAAGCAAAGTGTATGTATAAGCAGGCATGCTATGTAACATCTGTCCAGGGGTCAAAGGATAAGTTTGTGAAGTTGGTTCTCTCCTTCTACCTTCATTTGGATCTGAGAAATGCCACTCAGGTCCCAAGCACTGGAAGAAATGCACAGTTATCCTTGGAATCATACAGCCAGCTCTAGCATATATATTATATATATTTTGATCTTGAAAATATACACATTATTCAGGGAAATTTCCTGTAATATCAGGCACATAATGTAACGGCAGTGAAGTAAGGTCAGCATCGTTCTTCCAAATGTTCCAATTGGCTGACTTTAGTCAGCACATATTGAATGAAACGAACCACAGTCTCGGAAAATCCACCATCTGATCACAGCTGCCTCAGAAATGTGTTCACGCCTCCCTTGAGCTGTTTATGGACCCAATAACTCATCACTTAGTGAAAGATGGATCCTTTCACATAACAAATGAGGTCTTTTCATTCACTTTCTGGGCATTAGACATGCACAACAGTCTTAGGTCTGCACAGATGCCTGTGTGACTTATTTTCATTTTGTCTAACTTCCTTAGTATCCAAGCAGATTCCCTATATTGGCTGTGCAGTCTCAGCAAGAGGAAGTTCACAGAAAATTACTGAAATACTTATTAACGAAAGCACAGGCAGGATAAAAACACAGGAAAGAAGTAGTCTTCGAATCAATTGCCAAGATTGTGACACACTATGTTAATCTCTGATCAGATGTCATGGTCATTTCTTTGTACTTGAACATACTCTAGTCCTCTGAGAGAGGACAATAAAGAGGCAAAAAATAAGAAAGCAGATTCTTGTATTTTGCATAGAGATCAGATCATGCAAATTAAAATGGTCATCAACACAAGGCCTCAAATCATATATTGTGTGTTCTGGTTTGATCATGAAATGTCCTGCATAGTCTCATGTGTTTGAACACTTGGTCCCCAGCCTATAGTCCTGCTTAAGAAAGGCTTCAGGAAGTGGAGCATCCCTGGAGAGTGTGAGTCACTCAGGAAAGACCTCTGTCTAACTTCTGTTTAGCCCTGCTTCCTGAGTACAGGTGCATGTGCCCATGTACAGATCAATGTGACCAGCCGGCGCCATACACCTGCCAAGACACTTTCCCTGCCAGAATGACACCCTTGTCCTAACACCCAAAGTAAACCCTTCCCCCATCAAAATGGTTTTCCCTCAGTTCTTTAGTCACAGAAATAAAAAAGTCACTAAACAGAATGACTGAGTAATAGAGTCTTATCGTTTCTCCCCCTCTGGAAGTCCTTAAATTGACTTTCTTTCTTTTTTGCCTCCCAAGCAGAAGTAAAACCCTGACTGCTGCTGGACACTTTCATTGGATGTGACCAGAAATGCCAGTACCTACCACGGTCTTCACAGTTCAAGCTGGCCTCAGGAGACAGCTCATTCTCAATGTTATCATCCATGACTTCATTGTCAGGAAACATGTCTGTGGAGAGTGACTTACATATTAACCGTCTATAGTAGGTGGAGCCACACTGCCCCACACAAGAACCCACTCAACTCCTCTTTGGTTCAGATCATTCAGAGTGAACCATAATAGACCTCAAAATGCATTTTTAGTTCTATGGCTGAAACTCTACTGCTGAGCTAGGGAAATGAACATGTTGCACATTAAAAATATACAAGACATTTTTCTTTATTTAATAAGAGATATATGCAGTGTGGTTTGAATCAAAAATGTCCTGTATAGGTTCAGGTATTTGGACATCTGGTGCCCAGTTTGTGGCACCAATTGGGAATGTTGTGGAACCTTTAGGAGACAGCTTTGTTGAATGAACTTTGCTGCTGGTGGTAGGGTTCGAAGACTTATAGCCTCACCCTAATTCCAGTTCATTCTCTCTCCTTCACCATAACTATTAATATCTCAAACTAATTTTCAAATATCCACAGTACCTACCTTTACTGGTGTTACAAGCTTTTTCTATCATACACACAGTTGAGGTTTGAGGTCTGATACAGGAGGACTTGGTGTTCCAAAGCCTCAGCCTTCTCATCACAGATCTAACTGGAATGCATTCACAACAAAAAGATGTCAACTCAATTGCATTTAACAAACAAACAAACAACCCCCCAGAAAAGCTAACAACTGTTCTATATATAAACATTTGATCTCATTAGTGATTTTCATAAGCATACACATCTGATTCAGAATGATACTTCAGGAAGATTGCAAACATTGTGTCCTCTCTATACAACTATGGCATGGTCAGTGAGGTCTCAATTCATGTAAATGACACAGGATTGACGGAGAAGCAATGTGACTCAGTGTGAGATTGCAGCATCCAAATCGCTCCATGTAAACCCAGTGAAGTGTATGCAGCTACTTACTACACCAGTTCTTGGCACTATGACACTCCAATTGCGTAAGCACTTACACTAAGCCTGATGAATCTAACATAGCAAATGAATACAAAGCCTTAAAGAATAGCACTAGATCTAGAGAAGTGCTCTGTGGGCTTTCTGGAATGTGAAAACGATCAACAAGAGAGCAGGGGTTGGATCCAGAGACAGCTCCAGAACAGTGGACAATCATTCTTTACCCAACCATGGCGTTTTACAGTTTGTGAAGATTGTATATCACACTGAGGCAGGGAATCAGATAAGGGGCTATCTTCATGCCATTGTGGCATAATGACTCTGACAGGTAAAAAAAAAAACCACCTCAAAACACGGAAGGATGCTCTATTTTCCAGTTCCTGATATGAATATTGCCCATCTCTCTGAAAGAAGTGATCTGAGAGTTTGGTTAGTTCAAAAGCCTCCA
This sequence comes from Alexandromys fortis, assembly GCF_014885135.2. Lineage (NCBI taxonomy): Eukaryota > Metazoa > Chordata > Mammalia > Rodentia > Cricetidae > Alexandromys > Alexandromys fortis. The sequence goes on along the minus strand of NW_026068050.1, from coordinate 1,137,712 downwards.
TCTCTTCTACACTCTTTCTACTGATCACATGACCATGCTCAGCAGACACCACACAGTAACTCAGACTCCAAGTCATTCTAACCCTGATGGTAGAGTACAGTTGTGGTGGGGAGAGGGGACACTTTCCTACAATTGTCATACTCTGGATAAACCTTCAAACTCAGCAAACGAGACAAGAAGCTTGGTGGCTTGGCGATTTAATGGATGTGCATGTGCACACAACTTTCTAGGTGACAATGCCCTCAGCACTATCTGTGGAGCCTGAAAAGCTCAGAGAAGAGAAGAGCAGAGCCTTCTCTAGCCCCAAGTGTGCACCTTCACTGCTCATGCTTCAACATGTCCAGTTTCTAAACTACAAACTCTGTTATTCACATCCCTGAGCAAGATAGTCCTATGTACCCTTGACAAAAACAATCTGTAGCATATGTCTTCAACATGTAGAAGTACAATCAGTCACAAGGCATTTTAGAAATCGTGACATGAAATCCAATCGTTCGGTGATGACTGTATACATCCATTGAGTGTATTGGCTCCCTATACTCTCATTTATTGGCCCACGTGGAAACTGACCATCAGTGAGGGGAAGTACTCTTCAGGCATTAATGTACCTCCTCTTGAAAAGAAGTATGATCAAAATAATAAGACCATATTAATAACTTAGTAGACTTAAGCCCAGATATGTGTGTGAGGCTATTTGGACTTACCATAATGTCTGCTATAGTGATAAAGCATTCACCTAGAATCAACCATGTTGAAGTAAAACCCAATTATGACACCATGTTTCTGATGTAGAGTCTCCATTGTCAAAATCAATTTGACAACAAGAAGATAAGCTTTTGTCTTTCGGGTTTTGTTGTGGTGGCAGCTGTTTTAATTTTTTCAGGCAGGGTCTCATGCCACCACTTGGGCTGGCCAGGAAATGCCTTTGATTGATCACCATACACCCACTCTTCAGTGCTAGATAGACAGGAATTACCAACTCCCTGGGGCATGCAGTGCTGAGGGTCAAACCCAACACCTTCTGTATGACAACCTAGTTTTCTGTAAGCCAAACAGCCTGAATCACCTAGGCTTGACCTTTTAAACTGTGTCTCCAGCACAGTGCACAAACGCTACAGCGAGACAGTCAAGAGTCCGTCAGCTGGAATTATTCTGAAAATGGAAAGCTACAGTTCCTCCATAATTTCTCCCCATATCGTGGTAGGCTAAGAGGCAGAGTTTATAGTTGGGAATGTCACTTGTATACCTCAAATCTGGGAACAGATTGTGTTTATGTCCCCCTAGCTAGACATGTGGGTCACATGCCTCCCTGACCTGTGTGCTCTTCTTTAGTAGGGTATGTGCTGAGAATGAATCTGTCATACATACCTGGGATGAGTTTTAAATTAATGTGGGCAAAGTGTGAGCTCTTAATTTCTTCATTGACATTGGAAATTTCTCAGGAAATTGAGTTATCTTTGGAGGAAACACACACACACACACAGATATCGTCTGTTACAGAACATCCCAGGGTGCCTGAGGGAAATGAGAACTAAAGACACAAAGCCACACTGTGTCTCCTGGAAAATCAGTTGTTTTAAATTAAGCCTACCAATCCCCTGGCTTTCGGGACACACTTAAAACAGTGGTGCGATCAATACACAATTCTTATCTATAGTGTGAGTTAAGAAAGTCCTTCCAAATACATACTCCATCTGCACTTCCTCAACTGGACCTGCAATTTAGAGAAAACACTCTTAGTCAGACAATACTGACTTCTGTTTGTCTTTGGTTTTTCTAGTGACTTGGGGGAGTAATATGTAGGATGGGGAAGAGTGGCCAAGTGAAAGATTCTGCATTAGTTTGTTGTAGGATACTGTTTCAAAACACCTGAGGCTGGGGAATGTATGGGAAAAAAAAAAAGAATTTTCTGATTCTTGATCATTTAGCCCAGATCAGGCAAACTTACCTCTTTGTCCCCTACGACAGGTTTTCTCAAAGCTACACTGAAACATGGCAGAGAAATATTATGACAATCTGGTGCTGTGAGAGGAATGCCTACTAAGGGAATGCCTCTGTGTCTGAATTATTTACTCAGAATTCATGCTGTAGAGAACTCAAAACCTTGACGTCCTCATAATAGATGTAAAAATCTTTTACCACATCAGTAATTGGGAAAATACATTCCAACTGCCTTAACCATAGGAAGTCTTCTAAAGAAAGATAGGAGGATGCTTGGAGAAAAACAAACTTTCACAGGTTGTGTGCCAACTCTTGAGTGAAATCCCATCACTCAAGTCTTAATCTAGACAGAAAAATTTTTGTCAGAAGAAAGCCCCCCCCCCCCAGAAAAACCTGTGAAATCTGGCACTGACTTTTTTTTAAACATATTCTTTGATCAAGAATTTCTTGAGGGCTGGAGAGATGGCTCAGTGATTAAGAGCATTGTCTGCTCTTCCAAAGATCCTGAGTTCAATTCCCAGCAACCACATGGTGGCTCACAACCATCTGTAAAGAGGTCTGGCGCCCTCTTCTGGTCTTCAGGCATACACACAGACAGAATATTGTATACATAATAAATAAATATTAAAAAAAAGAATTTCTTGATCCAGTTCCATTTTCTCCTTTTACATAGAAAATACTCGAATACCTACACAGTGTAGGTTATCAGTTTATCATCCTGATGTGATAAAATACAATATAAAGGAATCCTAAAACTAACCTTTCTGTCTTCAAAATGGGAAAAGATGGTTTACCTTAGTTGGTGATGTATTTGTCTCCTCTTTTGGGGCGGTCTTCATCTGGTCCTTGTCAGACAGCACTAGGAGAACACAAAATAGCTCTGAGATCATGGGATCACTTCCTGTGTCACAGGGGCTCTTGGTTTGATGTGGACAGAATTCTATGAATTTAATCTAAACATTTGGTCTTAATGCACATAGTTTATTAATAAACATGGTTGTTCTCATACAGGAACAGCCTCTTGGCTGAGGAAAAAATCAAGACCTCGAGAAATGAGAATAGTAATTTTTGCCCTTTTATATAATGTGAATCTAAAACAACCTGAAAATGTTTCATTGGAGAGACCCTGAAATAAATATTAAATGATAGGTTTCTAGCAGTTGTAGTGGCCCAGGCCTTTAATCCCAGCACTTGAGAAGCAGAGGCAGATGGATCTCCAAGTTTGAGGCCACCCTGGTCCACAGAGTCAGTTCCAGGACATCCATGGCTACATAGAACCCTGTCTCATAAAAAAGAAAAATAGTTTCTGCTTTCTCTTACTTTCTCAGACCATTTTGAAGTCAGGACAATTGGCAATTCTTTCTAGATATTGGGCAATCCTCTTTTAACCCCATAGGCCAACATCTAAATTCTGTATGCAGTAAGAATATGATTTTCTCAATTAATTTTATGTATTCTTAATATTGTTGTGTTGTAAAGTGTGTATTTGTGTACACCATGTCATGTGTGTTGGTTCAGAGGGCAACTTTGTGGAATTCCCTCTCTCTTTCATGGTTTACATGTAATCTGGGAATCAAACACAGTAGTCACAATGGGTTTGTTTCTTCATTTTGATTTTTTATGTCTACCTACGAGTGCCTGTGTGTATGTATGTATGTACATCACTTCCATGGCTGATAACACAGAGGTTAGCAGAGGGCATTTGATATCCTGAAACTGAAGTAACAAAGGGTTGTGATCATCTGGTGTAGGCACTAGGAACTGAACCTGGGTCTTCTGGAAGAGCAGCACACACCCTGGACTGATACACAAATTCCTCCAGCTCCTGAAGTACTCGTTTTTAGATACAATGATGACTTGTTTAAAAAGTAGAAGATACTGATAGTATTACATTTTTAAAACAGCCACTACAACTGCTAAAACACCTCCCGTGTCTTCGCACTGTGCTAGAAGGGTTCCCTTGCACTGTAAGTCAGGATCTTCCTGAGCTTTTTTGTCAGGTATTTGTGGAGGAGATAGGAAAACAACTAACACACAATGGTTCCGTGACAGAGTCTCATCATCACGTCTGCCCACCTGGAAGACCTTCAAATTGACTATCTCTCTTCCTCAACCACCCAAGCAAAGAAATAACCCAGTTGTTTCCAGACTTCCTAACACTGGGAAGAGCAGCTGAACAATGATTCACTCATAGAGTCTTGTCATTGCTTCTGCCTATTAGGAAGACCCTTCAGTTGACTTTCTCTGACATCCAAGGAGAAGGAACAGCATGACTGCTCCTAGACATCTCATTGGATGTGACCAGGAATGTTGTTACCTACCATCGGGAGAGTGTTCACTTTCTAGGCTGTCACTAGACGTATCAGTCGTATCCTCTGTCTCATCAATGTCTGGAAGAAAGTAAGTGGAGAGAGTGAATCAGATATCAGTACCGGTAGCAGGTTGAACACACATCCCAAAATAACAACCTCGACTTTCCTTTCAGTCACACCATTCAGTGAGGGCCACAAGAATGATTTAAATGTGTTTTTTTTTAAAGATTTTATTTATTTATTATGTATACAACATTCTGCCTCCATGTATGCCTGCAGGCCAGAGGGCGCCAGATCTCATTACAGATGGTTGTGAGCCACCATGTGGTTGCTGGAAATTGAGCTCAGGTCCTCTGGAAGAACAGTCAGTGCTCTTAACCGCTGAGCCATCTCTCCAGCCCCCTTAAATGTGTTTTTAAGTCCCATGTTTACACTTCCTCTCATGAGTTAGGGAAATTAACACTTCACATATTAGAAAAAATTTGGTAGACATCTTCATTTTATTCACAGAGGAGACACAGTAAAATGTACAGCTACCATTATAGATGATGGATTACCACAATATCATTGGTAGAGTCGCAGGATTTTAAAGCATTGTTCAATGTCACTTGGTCACATGTCTAAGGGGCCACACTATAATATTGTGGTTTCAATAGGAAATGTATAACAACTCTCATGTATTTAAACATTCGGGGCCCCAGTAGGTGGTGGTGTTTGGGAGAGGTTATGGAACGTTGAAGCCTTATTGACTAAGGTGCATCACCGGGAGCAGTGTTAATAGTGGATAGCATCTTGCTCTCGCTGTCCCCACTCTACTTTCTGCATCGGTTGACTATTTGATCTCTCAGCTTCCTGCTCTGACTCTTATTCTCCTGGGTTTCTCCTACCATTACGGGCTCTACCTCTGGGAATGTAAGCCAGACACACTTTCTTCCTTAAGTACCTTTTGCTGATGCTGTCTTATTACTGCAACAGAAAAGACACTAACACATAAGAATAATGAGATATTCCTGCAGAGAACCAATCAGCTTATTTTGAGGAGGACTGTGGGAGCATGTGGGACTTGACTGGAGCCATTGTGTCCTTAAGGCTCAGTACAGAGCTCACTAGGTTGGTTTGTCAGAGTTTGGAAAACTGTGCTGAAAGCAGACAGCACAGGTGTGAGGTGTGAAGTTTTACACAGCAGCAGGGACTCTCTGAGGTTATCAGCAGGTGTGAACAGCAACTGGCCTGAGTCTACAGGACAAGGTGTGTGTGCTGCTGCTGCTGGAACCAGAGAAGCAGGACGTGCCCAGTACATGAGATCTGAGTAAGTCACAGATACTGGGCACTGAGTGTTTTAAACCATGGGATTTCAATTGTGTTTTCATTGTCACTGTGCCCTGATTCTTCCTTCTGAAGAAAAGAAGGTCTATAACTTCTTTATATTTGACTAGAGCCTATGGTTAAGAGATTTGGATTTTTAAAGAGAGCTTGGATTTTAAATGCCTGGAATTATTTTAAGGCCATGGAAATTTTCGACTGTCCAGTATTTTATGTTATGATATTAAGAAGAGATCTTGGGGACAAACAATAAAGGAAAGGTTATGATTTGAATTTAACAGCAATGTGTTTGTGTGTTGAGTTGATAAGGGGTTATGTGTGATGGCCAATCTCCATTGTCAACCTCACACACCTGGAAAGAAGGACCTAAACTGGAGGAGTGTCTCTATCAGATTAGCCAGTAGAAATTGATATAAGGCATATTCTTGATTGCTAATTGAGATAGAAGTGCCTAGCCAACTGTGGGCGGTGTCATTTTTACACAGCGTGGCCTGAGATAGATATTAAATGTAGCTTAGCAAGCCAGAGAGATCAAGTCAGTAAGAGATCCCCCGTGGTCTCTACTTCCCTGCTTCCAGGTTTCTGCCTTAACTTCTCTCCATGATGGGCTCTAACGTTAAGATGAAATAAATCCTTTCTTCCCCAAGTGACCCTTAGTTACTGTGTTTATCAGAGCAACAGGAAGCAGACAGGAACAGTGTGGCAGAGGGGAGGACACAGGAATAACTGATGGAAGCATGAGGAGGAGGACAACACAGGAAAGGAACATCTTTTACTCCCTAGATGAGGACAGCCCACATTACACGCTGGACCAGGTGAAATGGTCATTTCTTTTTCCTTGGAGTATATTATCTTCCTTGGAAGAATGGTTACAAAGAGTGAAAGAATAAGAAACTGGGTCCCTGCTTTTCCAGCTAGAGTCCAGATTCTGTGACCTGAGATGGCCAGTCTCCACAAGGCCTTACACCCCACTGTGTGCATGGTTTGAGTGGTGAACATGCCCCATGGCTTCATCTGGTTGAGTACTTGGTCCCCAGCTGGTGGTGCTGCTTGAAAAGGTTTGGGCTCCAGCAGGAGGTGCATCTTCCCTGGAGGAA
>NW_026068050.1:1113252-1126475 GCF_014885135.2 Alexandromys fortis | reverse complement strand
TATTAAATGTAGCTTAGCAAGCCAGAGAGATCAAGTCAGTAAGAGATCCCCCGTGGTCTCTACTTCCCTGCTTCCAGGTTTCTGCCTTAACTTCTCTCCATGATGGGCTCTAACGTTAAGATGAAATAAATCCTTTCTTCCCCAAGTGACCCTTAGTTACTGTGTTTATCAGAGCAACAGGAAGCAGACAGGAACAGTGTGGCAGAGGGGAGGACACAGGAATAACTGATGGAAGCACGAGGAGGAGGACAACACAGGAAAGGAACATCTTTTACTCCCTAGATGAGGACAGCCCACATTACACGCTGGACCAGCTGAAATGGTCATTTCTTTGTCCTTGGAGTATATTATCTTCCTTTGAAGAATGGTTACAAAGAGTGAAAGAATAAGAAACTGGGTCCCTGCTTTTCCAGCTAGAGTCCAGATTCTGTGACCTGAGATGGTCAGTCTCCACAAGGCCTTACACCCCACTGTGTGCATGGTTTGAGTGGTGAACATCCCCCATGGCTTCATCTGGTTGAGTACTTGGTCCCCAGCTGGTGGTGCTGCTTGAAAAGGTTTGGGCTCCAGCAGGAGGTGCATCTTCCCTGGAGGAAGTAAGTCACTGAGGAAAACGTTTAGGCCTTGGAGCCCAGCTGTTAACTCATTGCCTCCTGAGGGTGGATTCAATGTGACCAACTGGCTACCTGCCCTGGCTAAGACACCTTCCCTGCCAGCTGCCATGTCTTCTCCACAATAATGAAATCATCTCTTTAATCATAAACCACAACAAACCCTTTCTCAATTAAAATGCTTTGTTAGATATTTGGGCATAACAATGAGAACACCTGACCAGTAGGAAGACCCTTCAAACTAACATTCTCTCGTAGATACCCAAGGAGAAGGAATAACCCAACCGCCCCTCCACCCTCCCATTAGATCTGGTCAGGAATGCCGTTACCTACCACTGATGTAACCTTGATCGCTCGGATCGATACTCTCACTCTCCGTGCTACTCCCAGAGTCATCTTCTTCATGATCATCAGCATCTGGAAGAAAGATAGTGGGGAGATAGATGTGACCAGGAAGACCTAGCACCACAAAGACCATCGCTTTGAAGGCTGTTCTCCTTATCCAGCTCATCTTTGGTGTTGTCAGCATCCATTTCATTGGTATCTGGAAGAGTCAGTGGAGACTCGGATGTGACCAGGAATACCATTACCTACCACTACCAAGATCATGACTTTGAAGGCTGTTCTCCTTACTCATTTCACTCTCCACACTGTTCTCCTCTAGAATGTTCATTTCTGGAAGGAAGAGAGTGGGGAGGGTGAGTGACTCATACCTTGGTGACTATAGTTGGTGAAACCAAACTGCCTCACACAAGAATAACCTCAGCTTTTCTTTGGCTCACATCATTTGCCGAGAACCACAGTAGAAGTTGAAGTGTGTTTTTACATTCTGTGGCTGTAGTTCTGCTGATAAACTAGGGAGATGGATATTTCACATATCAAAAGAACAGTGCAAGAAATCTTCATTTTTTTAGATTTATTTATTATGTATATAGTATTCTGCCTACATATATCCTATAGGCCAGTCAAGGGCACCAGATCTCATTACAGATGGTTGTGAGCCACCATGTGGTTGCTGGGAATTGAACTCAGGACCTCTGGAATAGCAGTCAGTGCTCTTAACCTCTGAGCCACCTCTCCAGCCCCCTATCTTCATTCTTTTCATAGAGAAAAGGCAACATAATCTACAACTACTGTCGGGAACAAAGCAATTATTGAATTGTCATTACCACCAGCAGGGCCGCAGGACTTATCCATTAAATACACGGTCTCCGTTTCTGAGCTTCTGCTGTCCTTGGTGTTAATAAAACCCGCTGGTTTTTCCACAGGAGCAACTGGAATGCATTCACCACAAAAGGAGGTCAGTAGAACAGCAAGCAGAAGAGGCAGACTAACTGTTGTTCTGTGTTTCAACATTTATCTCATGTAGGAAACGGATTCCTGATCAGATCTAATGGGAGGGTCTAGGAGTGGTTGAGTTATTCCTTTTGCTTGGGTATTATTAATTCCAAGCACACTCATTTGATTCAGGATGTTATTTCTGGACGATCACAGACATCACTGTAGAGTACCGGCAGGCGTGACATGGTCGGTGTAGGAAAGGTCTCAATTCACGTGGATGTGGCAGTATTGACAGAAGAGCAACCGACTGAGACTACAGACGGACAGCATCCACGTCATCACAAAAGCTCCATGAATCCAGTGAAATTTGTGCAGTTCCTCACGTAACTGTTCTTGGCACTGTGACACTAAAGTTCCTAAGGACTCACAATATGCCTGATGAGTCTACAGAAGCAAATACAGAAAACTTCTTTTTAAGAAGCACTTGTCGGGGCTGGAGAGATGGCTCAGAGATTAAGAGCATTGCCTCCTCTTCCAAAAGTCCTGAGTTCAATTCCCAGCAACCACATGGTGGCTCACAACCATCTGTAATGGGGTCTGGTGCCCTCTTCTGGCCTGCGGGCATACAGACAGAATATTGTATACATAATAAATAAATATTTTTTTTAAAAAAAAAAGAAGCACTTGTCCTTTAAAAGTGTCCTATGGTGTTTGATACGAGCCAGAAGAAGCAGCTAGACAGCAGGAGTTAGAGCCACTGGTGGTCTGTGTGTCTCAGGATGGTGGACAGTGGTTGTTCCTTCTTAACTTTGCCTGACCAAGGTGTTTTACGATCATGGGAAACACGTGATAGCATTTTCAGGGACAGGGCAATCTATACCTCTTACTTTGAACCTGCAGATACTGTATTAGTTACTACTTTCATGTCATGTGAGCAAATTTCTTGATAGAAAAAAAAAACAGATGGGGATGGATACACTAGTTTGCGATCCCTGACACAAAAGGAGTTAGACCTCCAAAGGAACAGGAATGAGGGCCCCGATTAGCTCAAGTGTGTGGACTTCTCCTACCAGTGCCTTCACACCGCCAGTTTCCCCTCCGTGAGTGTTTCTAATCACGTTAGCAAATGCAGCTAAGCATGGTTGTTTCTTCCACGTGGAACACAGCAGCAAATACAAAGGCTGCGAAGAGCTCACAGTTACTGACTTCCTACGCTACCTTCAGCAGAACTACTGGAGCTTCCTGCGGCTCCACCAGGCTCCGCTGCGGATCTTCCACTGTCGCGGGAGGGCTTACAGCGCCTCCGATTTCTTTTGGTCTTACCTGAAAAGGGAATGAAAACCCAACAGAAAGAGTTCAGTCTTAGGGGCAAACAAACAAACAAAGCAGAAGACAGTGTGTCATCACTCTGAGTTTAAATACTTAAAATACTTTATCTCATTGCTCGTCTCTGGAACATCATGGAGATCAGTGTATGTAGGCATTACCTGGGCAAGATGGGTAAGGTCTCTTGTGGGCATAATGTAGTGGTATTTCATTTGTATTTTAATAAATAAAGCTCCCCTGAAGATCAGAGAGTAAAACGGCCCCACTGGGACACACCTTTAATCCCAGGAGCAACACTAGTTTGCCGTACAAACTGAGCAGTAGTGGCACACGCCTTTAATCCTAGCACTAAACAGGAATATAAGACAAGAGGAGACAGCTCTCAGACAAAGTCTCATTCCGACATTCCTGGAGGCAGGATAGCCATTTCACACTGAGGCTGACGTAAGAGCCAGTGGTGGCTGTTTTGCTTTTCTGACCTTCAGGTTGTACCCTAATTTATGTCTCTGGGTTTTTATTAATCGTGCTACAGTATAGCACAGTACCCACAGAAAAGCAGTGTGGGCTAGGCGGTGGTGGCACACGCCTTTAATCCCAGCACTCAGGGGGCAGAGACAGGCAGATCTTTGTGAGTTTGAGGCCAGCCTGGTCTACAAGAGTTAGTTCCAGGACAGGCTCCAAAGCTACAGAGAAACCCTGTCTCGAAAAGCTAAAAAGGAAGGAAGGAAGAAGGAAGGAAGGAAGGAAGGAAGGAAGGAAGGAAGGAAGGAAGGAAGGAAAGGCAGTGTGAAATTTGTACAATCCCTTGTTTCTCCACCCTTTACACTGGGACAATGGAAATTAATTAAGACCCCTACAAGAACCTTACGAGTGTGAAAAATAATTAACAACAAAGGCTTAGTCAAAAGCAGTGGCACTTCAGAGATGTCATGACATTTGGTTTTTGCTTTTAAATAATTTATCTAAATTTACTTTATATGCATTGGTGTGAAGCTATCAGATGCCCTGGAACTGGAATTACAGACAGTTGTGAGCTGCCATGTGGGGGTTGGGAATTACATCCAGGTCCTCTAGAAGAGCAGTCAGTGCTCTTACCCACTGAGCCATCTCTTCAGCCCCAACATTTGTTAAATGCAAAAAATAAAATAAAAATAATCAAAACCCCAGCTAGATAAGAGAGGCTACATTCAGAGAGGGTGTTTGCATGACCCTAGGGCAATGGGCAGTGACTGGTTACTTTTCATTTTTCACACAGAAATTTACAGGTCATGGAGAACATATATCATCGCTTTCAGTGGGCCAGAGCAGGAGAAATTTTACCTCCTACGTTTCACCCGAGGCTACTGGAGTATTTAATTTTATGTCATTGTGACCAAAGTGCCTGACAGAACAAAAAATAGAGATGAATTTTTCTTCTTTTGAATCCCTGACAAAAATGTGAGTTTATAAAAAGTCATTCAGAGACCTCAAAGGTGCAATGTGTATCTCCCTTTGCCACTGTCTTCAGGATGCCTCCCTGTAATTTCTAACAGCTAAGTACATGGACAAGAGACCACTTCTGTCTACCACAGTGACTCAGAGGCCAGGTCACGCTAACCCAGTTGTCACTTGATGGTGGGAAGGAAAACAACGCATCTTTCAGCTGATAAACTCTGAATAAAACCCTCAACATAAACTGACAGGACCAGATGCCTAGATCACTGTGAATAAGGATGGAGTGTGTGCACTCCACTTCCTCGGTGACAGTCACCCTGGCAACAGTCTCCATGGCCAGACCAGGCCTGCCTATGAGAAGGGGAGTGGCTGAGCTACCCCTGAGCATATGCCTGCTCTACTCACTCCTTCCTCAATGAAATACAGATTTTTCTATACAGATTTTGTTTCCACTCACTGGTTATCCAGAGGCAGGTCACACAGTCCTGCTTCCTCTGAACTAACACTCTCCTTAGCAAATGGCTGGACACACGGACACATCCTGGTGTGACCCGCAGTCATACTTCAGTGCTGACCGTTTCCGTGCACCGACTGGATAGGCTCCCTACGTTCTCACCAGTCAGCATGGAGACTGACCACGAGCAAGAGCAAATGCCTAAGAGCAGAGTCCACGCATCTTCAAATGTGACTCATTAAAAGAATGAGACGAGATGTAGGAGATGTGGGCCCTAAACTGTGTGGGGCTTTGAGCTCCTGATAATGAGCTAAGCACTTCCCCAGTTCCTCCTGGAGTCTATTTCTAGAAGAAATCCAGTCACGACACATATGCAGTGTGTTTTCCTCTGCCGTAACTTCCATCGTTAGGATCACTGTTCTCACTAGTGGACGGTCAGCTCTTTCCCTCCTATCGGTTTTGGTTCCCATTTGTTGTTGTCATCAGATGCAGCCTCTTTGTACTGCCCAGGATGACCAGAAACTGTCACAGAGTGAGAATAAACACGATCTTTGTATAGATTTGTGCGCTACCACTATGATGTATGTGGTACTAATGATCAAACTGAGGGCCTCCTACATCTTAGGTAGGCACTTTACCAAGTGAGCTATTTTCCCAATACATGTGGGCTTTCTCTGTCTTTCATACTTGTGGAAGTCTGCACCCAGGCACGTGGATGCTAAGATGGGTTTTATTGTTGCTGTTATTTTGCATCTCTGGAGATGTGATTTGTTCAAGGTACACCTAGGGGCTGGAACTCTAATACTAATGGTACCTTGATATGGTAGTAAGTGGAATTTCATCTCATAGCACTGATACTAAACCCCAAGTTTATGTAAACAGTGGTCATCTTGGCCTGTGTAGTTACACAGCTCAACCACTGACCTCTGTGTTTGGTGGATTCTTCTGTGACAGAGCACACAGAGAAATAATGCCAGCATGCATGGCTGTGATGAGGTCTGAACTAATGAAGGGAAAATATGCACTTTAATTTTTTTCATTGGAGAAATTGACAGTGGGTTTAAATATTTGGGTTTTCTATCTAGGAGAAATACAGATATAGATACATTTCAGTGCATAAAATCTGAAACTAAGGTGATCACAACTAAATGCATGGATAGTAAACATGCTCACAATTTGTTATTTGGGTCATCACTTTGTGTGTGTGTGTGTGTGTGTGTGTGTGCATGTGTGCTTCTTTTTCTTTAACTAGAAGTCTCAAGTATCATTCTCAGCAGGTGACAGAAACTGTAGTGTTGCACCTGACAGAAGACAGGCAGTACTTATACAGTTCTTATCTAAAATGTGTTTTAAGAAAGTGGCTTCACAATACATACAATATAATGTCTTCTTTGGCACCACCTACAATTTAGAGAAATGAAACACTATTAGGTACAGAATAAGATGAGTTCTATTTCCACATATTTTTCCTCATAGTACTTAGTTTAATGGTAATGTCCTCCTTTACTGCACAGTTGTTTAAAGATTGTTTAATATTCTGATATGTAGTCTTAATCTTTAAGTTATATAGGTATTAAGTATTTTAGGTCAATAGTCATTCATGTTTGTTATATTTTTAGTCAGCCTAATTAGGTTCTTTAGATACACAGAGATTGTTTTCTGAATAGATAGGTAACCTTCAACCACTTCAAAGATCTGTAGAACATGGTATTTAAACAACTTAGGATACTGTTGATGTGTGACACAATTGCTCCACTATTCCCAGGTGCTGGGATTAAAGGCATGTACCAACACTGCCGGTCTTGGTCAGTCAATAGAGCATGAGACTCTTAATCTCAGGGTTGTGGGTTCAAGCCCATGTTGACAGTGGTTTCTGTCCCACCTGGTCCCACAGGTATACGATTGCAAAGAAACACAAAGAGGTCTATATTAATCAGAAACTGGTTGGCCTATTAGCTCAGGCTTCTTATTAACTCTTACGTCCTACATTAACCCATAATTTTTGTCTGTGTCAGCCACGTGGCTTGGAACCTTTAATCAGCAAGACATTCTCATCTTGCTTCCTCTGCATCTGGGTGATGACTGCAGACTGACTCTTTCCTCTTCCCAGAATTCTCCTGTTCTCATCACCCCACCTCTACTTTCTGTCTGGTCACCCTGCCTATCCTTCCTGCCTGGCTACTGGCCAATCAGCATTTTATTAAAATACAAGTAACAAATCTTTATAAGGTTCAAGACCATTGTCCTGCAGCAATATGGGGAAGAATAGTCGAGAAAATCATTCTATTTTAGTCTGTCATATGATGCTGTCACAAAGTACCTGTTCTTGGATACTTTGTGAAAGACATATTTTTCACACTTATGCTGACTCAGTCTAAATCGGGTCTCCCTATCATTCTACTAAGGGTTCTGAAGGCTACGCTGTCACATGAATGAGAAAGTTTGAACAGCCTGGTCCTATGATTCCCTTTGAGAAGTGCCTCCATAATTCAATTATCTACAGTAATTTTCAAGCTTTATAGGTCTGGCAACTTCACTGTTACTATAATTGACACAGGAAGCTTCTGTCACAACGAATCTTCAAAACCCTACTTACACTACCTAAAACATACAATCCTGCAAGAGAAATTGGAGACAATACAGATCTTCATAAACGACAAGTCAGATACCTTTGAAAATATTTATTTGTGTTATATGTGATTAAATATATGGATGTGCACAAGTGTGCAAGAGTCCATGGAGGCCAGAAAAGGGTGTCACTCTCTGGGTCTAGAGCTACAGATGGTTATTAACCACCATGTGAATGCTTGGAATCGAACCTGAGTCCTTTGGAAGAGTGGCAAATGCTCTTAACCACTGAGCCATTGCTACAACCCCATCTATTACCTTTTGAGTAAAAATTAAACAATGTTATATAAAAAAAGGAACACTTGTTCAAGAAGAGGAGGCTTCCTTAAACACCCAACGGTGGCATTTGAGTTAGGGATGACTTGGTACAATTCCTTTTCATTCACTTCCTAATTAAACACCTTAATACCTATAGTGCAATGTTCTTTCTGTTAATCAAATATGGTATCTATTAAAAATTAAGGGATCATGAAAGCAGCCTTTCTACCATAGAAAATGTGATGCCTATCTTACCTTTGATGATGTTGCCAACTCTTCTTGTGGGGCTGGTAACTGGATGTCCTCTGGAATAACTAGAACACACACAAAAAAAAAAGTTTAAACTGCAATTTGTAATTGCCTAAAACTTTTTCCTTTATATGGGCAATAATATATGGATTTAGTCCCTATGTTTGAACAGAATGGATGTAGTTCATTAGTACTCATGACTGGGCCACGGCTGGACCCTCCTCTTCAATAGGAAAGGGAAAGTGGGAAAATACAAGAAGAGATAAGATGGACAATAATTTTGGTCTCTCTAAGTAATGAAAATCTAAGACCGTGTGCAATAATTCATGTTTGACTGAGTGACCACTAAAATGAATCTTAGTGTTATACAGGAGCTCTACCATGTCTTCAGGCCATTCTGAGGCCAAAGAATATTGACACTCCTTTCTAGGAATCTCTCAAACCCATGTCAGTACCTACAAACTGAAATACACAGAATTTGCATTTTTCATTAAGAAAATGAGAATTTAAAGTCAACAGTCTGCAGACTGCTAGAGAAATATATTTCTTAGCAGGCACAAGTTATAATTATATTTATATACTTATCCTTTGATACACAATAAGATTACTGAACAGTAGAAGATGCTGACATTAATACATTTTCTAAGTGAAAACTATCCATAATGTAGTTGTTATGATTTTCCTTTGATATACTAAGCATTTGTTTTCATCTGTGACTGCCCAGATTCAGATCAGTGAACCCACAGTGTAGTGGGTTAGAATGAGGATCTGCCCCTGTTGACCACTTCATATCAAGCGTTTTCACTAGGATAATATAAACAGTGATATGGAATGCTATTCTGATTCTTGTACATCACTGCCCCATGTGTGCAGCTCATACAGTCTCAGCACTTAACTTCACAAATACCACTAAAAGCTATATCCAGTTTTAACTGACTTTATAGCAGGGCTGGAAACTGATTGAGGACTCACAGAATATGCACACCCAAACCCTCAGTATCTGTGAACTAACTAAAACCATAGATTCTTTGTGCTTTCCACATAATAACTAGAATGAAATCTGATATTCATGTAGCAATATCTGTCCTAGGGTTTGTAGCACGGGCATGAAGTGGATAATGTTTACAGTTTATGTAAACTGGTAGAAATCCATACATTTTCACAGACGATGGACTCTCATCTATGGTAGCTAATAACTCCACAGCTGAATGATGTGCACAGGTCAACAGTTAGAGTGTCACATGAGGGCCACACATCTGTTTCTACCTTGACCCTTTTCACCTAAGGTAGAGCAGCTTGAATACTTTCATCACTGTCTCTCTTTGAGTCTACCCATGGGGGCACACATCTGTGCTGTTGGTGAGTGATTTGATGAGCATAAGGCATGTGGTATAAATACTCAGGAAAGTCAAGTTATTGGCAAAATAAACTGTCAAGTTCTGCCAGCTTAGACTGAACCAAACTCATGAAAGTCTTGAGTTCTAAATTCTAAAGCCATTGCTCTTCTATGACATACTCCTGCTTAGCCCAAAAGCAACATTTTTCATTTCACACAGACTTCAGTGGAAAAAAATCATGACTTTGTTGGCCTAAGTACACACTCACTGTACACACCTAAAGTGAGATTAGCATTGTTCAGAATATCCCAGTTATGGAATATTCTGATCCTCACTTAATATCTACTTGGTAATATAATATGAGCATGATCATAGTAAATTGAATACCTATTTCAATTAAGCAGGCACCAAACACTGGGTGTAATAACACTATGTGTTAAAACATTTAATATTTTAAGAGCTGAAAACCCCACCATCTTACATCATTAATGTACCAAAAATCTGCACGTATCTCCATTTAGTCATTGATAAAATCATAGGAAAGTCTAGAGTTCAAATTTTGAAAAAGTTCAAAATGGTAGGTCAGGAGAACTAAGTCACCCAACACATGGAAGCAGTTTTAGCCATTAACATCTTTTCAAATCTACAGGTAACCATAATTATCTCTGTGAATAATTCTAATCATCATATTATAGGTATACATTATATACTAATTGCTGATTATAAAAAATATTTACCTTCTATGTTCTTATTCATCAGTCTTTACAATTGACCCTAGTCCTCTACTTTTGTGTATTAAAACTGATTCTACACTGAAAAAGCATTTACCACATTTGACAACGCTTAGAGGGAAGGAGGTTGGAAAATTACCTCTAACTGACACCTCTGGCAATTCAGATAACCCTCAAAATAAATGTTTTCAGGGTAATAGAACATAGAAATTCACATTTCTATGAACCATCACATACTGGAAAACACATGACCATAATTTCCTGAATAAAATAAACCTATCAGGTAAAAATGGAATATATGTTAAAATAAAGATATACACACATTATTTTACAAAATGCCTCAAAATATCTCCAAAATTTTTTATTCACTCCAATGTTTTGGATTAATAGTTTAAATATATATCCTTATAATATACTTTATAAAAGTTACTGTATTTACACAACAGAGCATCTAGTAAGGAAGAGCTTAACAACATCAGCTATAATCGTGGCAGAAGCGATAATAAGCTTCTGGTGGCAACCCAGGCGAAAGGACATGGATAAGTTCGCTGTTTGCCTGCTGGTCTCTCTCACTGGTGAGTTCAGCTATCCTGTTGCTGAGGCATTCCTCTGACAGTCTAGTACCAATTTCCTCTAATGTAGACTGAAGATCATCCGCTCTCCAGGAATCCTCCAGGACTCCAGTGCCAGATTGAGAATGCTGAGACATCTGGTCTTTGGACTCAACTACTGCTGGATTCTCAGTCTTTCAAACACGGGACAGCCTTTGTTGAGTTCCCAGAGAGCATCTCATAAGCCAATCTAATAAACCCCCTTTATGTATGCACACACACACACACACACACACACACACACACACACACATTCTATCAATTCTGTTCCTTTAGAGAACCCTATTTACAACATACAGGAAAAGTTAAAGTAAAATTGCTTTACAGGACAATCAAATGCATGTTATAGAAAAGCATAACCAAAACTATATATACTATAAAGAAAGATTTGAACAAAATATTTTGAAGACTATTAACCAGTCCAGCTGAAGGCAGAGCATCCAGGGGTGAATATCATACCTTTACACGAACAACTATTGCCCATTTTAAATATTTGCCACAATCAAAATATTACAGTCTATATTATCCCAGGTGCTAGTTGAGAAGTCTCAACGACACTGAAATTCAAAACCAAGGCACGAATATATATAATCACATAACCATGGCAACAGTCTGTTACAGTCATAGAAGAATGAAGTCACAATCCCTACTGACAGCAGCTTGAACACTTTCATCACTGTCTCTCTTTGAGTCTACCCATGGGGGCACACATCTGTGCTGTTGGTGAGTGATTTGATGAGCATAAGGCATGTGGTATAAATACTCAGGAAAATCAAGTTATTGGCAAAATAAACTGTCAAGTTCTGCCAGCTTAGACTGAACCAAACTCATGAAAGTCTTGAGTTCTAAATTCTAAAGCCATTGCTCTTCTATGACATACTCCTGCTTAGCCCAAAAGCAACATTTTTCATTTCACACAGACTTCAGTGGAAAAAAATCATGACTTTGTTGGCCTAAGTACACACTCACTGTACACACCTAAAGTGAGATTAGCATTGTTCAGAATATCCCAGTTATGGAATATTCTGATCCTCACTTAATATCTACTTGGTAATATAATATGAGCATGATCATAGTAAATTGAATACCTATTTCAATTAAGCAGGCACCAAACACTGGGTGTAATAACACTATGTGTTAAAACATTTAATATTTTAAGAGCTGAAAACCCCACCATCTTACATCATTAATGTACCAAAAATCTGCACGTATCTCCATTTAGTCATTGATAAAATCATAGGAAAGTCTAGAGTTCAAATTTTGAAAAAGTTCAAAATGGTAGGTCAGGAGAACTAAGTCACCCAACACATGGAAACAGTTTTAGCCATTAACATCTTTTCATATCTACAGGTAACCATAATTATCTCTGTGAATAATTCTAATCATCATATTATAGGTATACATTATATACTAATTGCTGATTATAAAAAATATTTACCTTCTATGTTCCTATTCATCAGTCTTTACAATTGACCCTAGTCCTCTACTTTTGTGTATTAAAACTGATTCTACACTGAAAAAGGATTTACCACATTTGACAACATCTATAAGCTGCCATATAGGCAAGTGTGATAATACATGGTTAAGGCCATGTTTCTCCGTAAGTTAATGGTATGACAAGGTGGCTTATCTTTAAGAGTGTCATACAAGCCTGACAACCTGAGGTCAATCACCAGAACCCATGAGGAAACCTTGAAAAGTCGTCTTCTAGTGTAGTTTGTACTTTGCACACATATATCCACTCTTGTACTATGGCATCCTTTTACCTGTACTCAACATACACACAGGCACACAAGGGCACACACACACACACAATAATAATAATACTTTTTGTTTTTTTGAGATAGGGTTTCTCTGTGTTGTTTTGAATAATAGTAATTTTTAAAGAAGAGGTTATTATATGTGTTATTTTATGTTCCATAGCCTATCCATAATAATGTAACTACCAAACTGCATGTTTTGCCTGATGTTTCTATTACTGTGAGCATCTTTGTCTAAATTTCTAAATTCATGGAGGGATTTTTCATCTCTGAATTTAAAGGCTGAGCTACTGCTCATGACATGACTGAGGACATGTCATTTTCTGAGACCATTCTTCTGATAGGGTAAGGGTGTTGGGCATGAACAAAATTATTATATTGTTCTATATACTATTTCAAATAACCTTCACCATGTAGAATTAACTTTGTAGCTTAGCTATAAAGGCCATCTTGTCATGCATATATTTGCATAAAGGTCATTTAATCCCAAACTTCATGTGATTTGTTCATGAAGACAAGCTATGTAAATAAATGTAACTTTTT
>NW_026068050.1:1106105-1109127 GCF_014885135.2 Alexandromys fortis | reverse complement strand
TCTGTGAAGAATTTTGATGGGATTTTGATGGGGATTGCATTGAATCTATAGATTGCTTTTGGTAGAATTGTCATTTTTACTATGTTGATCCTCCCAATCCAAGAGCAAGGGAGATCCTTCCATTTTCTGGTGTCCTCTTCAATTTCTTTCTTCAAAGACTTAAAGTTATTTTCAAATAGATCTTTTACTTCCTTGGTCAAAGTTACCCCATGATATTTTATGCTATTTGTGGCTATCGTGAAAGGTGATGATTCTCTGTGCCATACCTATTTTTGTTGGAATCTGAGAAGGCCATGGTTGCTTGGGGAATAAGAGAAGAAGAAGGGATGCTATAGGGCTTTATTTCAATAGGGAGTGAGGACAAGTTGGAGTGAAGAAAAGCTATGGATACATCAAAATTAATAAAAACTCAGTTTGAAAAAGAGAAACCTCTTGAGAAAGAGAAATGACAACTCATCCACAGAGGTGACGATCATACAGGTGGCAGGGAAACTTCAGAAGGGTTGGGGCAGGGTTCTGTTCCTGTCTTTGCAGGAAAATACTCATCTTCAAAAAAATGGAGAGACCTTGGACATCTAGATGCCTAAATAGAAAAGATCACCAAGCAAAGAGAAATCTGACTTATGATGATAGGTCATCTGCAGTGTAAAAATTGCATTACCTGAACATGTATATATCTCCACTTAAAAATTAACGCTGGCTTTGGAGTCGGACAATGGCTCTCCTCTAATTCCAAGCGTGTTGTTAAAAGAAAAATTTAGAGTTTCTATCTCATATCAGGAATCATCTGGTATGGGACAGAGAGAAGAATTAATTTAGAAAAGATTTTTACTTTTCCTCATAAATATTTTTGTCTCTATCATACCTTTCATTGAATTTATGTTTATATGAAAAATGTTTAAGTTTTCCATGATTAAGAATAAATTTTCCTGCAGTAATCTTTGAAGCTTTCAGGAAGAACACGGGGCCCCACAACAATAATTCTACCTGGTTGATATGATGTCATGATGCTGTTAGTGCTACTTTAAAATCAGTTTTGAATGCCAGCTGCTCAAAATGATTCCAGCTTGGTCAGCTGAAGTGGTGCACCTTCTTACAACATTCTGGCCAGAACTTCAAACAAGAACTTCAGAAAAACCATAGCAACTACTCAGAGATCATTTGCAATTATACAAGACAGTAGTCTTGAAACATAACCATAATTTTAGTTTTACAGCATCCCATAGAAAGAACATCGCCCCATGACAGCTGGAAGTAATTCTAGAAGATGATGTCCCCTTTCCCAACAAAATTTGTCCTCAGGGTTAGGGACATCAATTAAGGGTTGATTATATATGGTATATGGATGAGGGTTGGGGCAGAAATTATATAGGCTCAGGGATCTCTTTGGAATCAAAAGGGAAATTGGATGGGATAATAGGATACTAATGTGAGTTTACTCACACTAATAATAATAGTGAGTAATAGGGTGAATACTTGTGAGCTATTATTTGTAGACAATTTATATTGGTATAAGTTCTTGTATATTGATATAAATTCAAATTATATTTGTTATATTGAATATGCTCCTATTTATGTTTACAATATTTGTACACCTATACAAAGTTATTTTGTCTTATTGTATGCATGCAGGTTTCTACCTCTGCTTCAGACGTTTTGTATATTGATACAATTTTAGGATATATTTATCATATTGCACTATACATTTCTACCTCTGATAAAGATACCTATATAATGTTTATATTTTAAAGTCATTGCACAGCTGTTTAAAGATTGTTTAATACTCTAATATGAAGTCTTAATCTTTAAGCTATATAGGTATTAAGAATTATAGGTCAATAGTCATCCATGTTTGTCATACTTATTAGACTAATTAGCTTCTTTAGGTACATAGAAATTGTATTCTGCATAGACAGATAATATTCAAACATTTCAAAGAACATAGAGTATGCCATTTAAATAACTTAGGGTTCTGTTGAAGTGAGACACAATTGCTCCTGGCAGTACCAATCTATTACTGAGAGAATGTTGGGTACCGAAGACACTCCACTTGGAGATGTTTTCTTCTTGGCAAAACTGGCCTTTGGGCAAAGACCTGCTCAGGCCTGCTTCTGCAGAAGTCACTGGCTCAGGCCTGGTCCTGTTGAAGTCACGGCTGGAGCCTGCTCCAGTGGAGGTCCTTTGCTCAGGTTGCTAGGTCAATCCTGCTCCAGCAGAGGTCACTGGCTCAGGTCTGCTCCTACGCATNGGTCCTGTTGAAGTCACGGCTGGAGCCTGCTCCAGTGGAGGTCCTTTGCTCAGGTTGCTAGGTCAATCCTGCTCCAGCAGAGGTCACTGGCTCAGGCCTGCTCCTACGCATCTTCCTGGCTTGGGCCTGGTCCCACAGACTTCACTGGCCTGGTCCCAGGGAGTTCACTGGTTTGGGTCTGCTCCCACAGAGGTCACTCACTCAGGCCTATTCCTGAAGGGGTCATTGGCTCAGTCCTGATCCCACAGAGATAGCTGACTCAGGCCTCCTCCAGCAGAGGTTGCTCCCCCAGTACCCGCTCCTGAGGAGATCACTAGTTCAGGCCTGTTCTGGCAGAGTACACTGGCTTGATTTTGGTCCCGCAGAGGTCGCTCACTCAGTCCTGCTCCTGCAGAGGTCACTTGGGCCTGCTCTAGTGGAGGTCACTGACTTGGGCCTGCTCCTGCAAAAGCAGAGGTCACTGGCCTGGGCCTCCCCCGACAGAGGTCAGTGGCTCAGTCATGCTCCCATGGAGGTTGCTGGCTCAGGCTTGCTCTGGTGGAGGTCACTGCTTTGAGTCAGGTCCTATGAAGGTAGCTCTCTCAGGCCTACTCCAGCAGAGGTCACTGACTTGGGCCTGCTCCCACAGGTGTCCTCGTCTCAGCCCTGCTCCCACATAAGTCACTGGCATGGGCCTTATCCTGCATAGGTCACTGGCGAGGGCCTTATCCTGCATAGGTCACTGGCATGGGCCTTATCCTGCATAGGTCACTGGCATGGGCCTTATCCTGCATA